>NW_026596089.1:695317-702928 GCF_907164565.1 Psammomys obesus | reverse complement strand
TTTCTTTCTTTCTTTCTTTCTTTCTTTCTTTCTTTCTTTCTTTCTTTTTCAGGATCCAAATTTTTTTTATAAGTTTCAAAATAGGCTTGTATATCACATCATAGAACCCTGTGGAAATTTTCATAATGATTTGCATTAAATCTACAAATAAATCTTGGTGAATAGCTTTATTTAATATGTTGCCTTCCAATTTATGAATACAATCTGTTTCTTTGTTTATTTAAGACATTGATAATTTTTAGCATAAAGACCTATGTTTTTCAGCCAAATTTATTAGCTACTAGAAAGTTATTCTTTATATTTTTCACATCTCCAACTACATAATCTTTAATAATAACATTCATTAATATTTCTTTATGAATATACAATTCTTTTTTCCTTCTTTACTATTTATTTTTTATTAATTACAATATACTTTGTATCCCAGCTGTAGCCCCCTTCCTCATCCCTTCCCAATCCAGAAAGTTCTACTAACTTCTAAAGCAGTTCTTCATTGTGCTGAAGAATTGTGCTATATGATGTTTCTCACAAAATGGGCTAAGATCATATATAAGAAATATTTCTTACTTAGTTTTTGATAGCCTGGATTAATGCTAGAAGCTGTATTCAATCACAGTGTTTCTGAGAGCAAACTTCTAAACCTAGAAAAAATACCATCATTTAAAAAATTAAATCACAAATTAAAGAAGATACTTATAAATAAGACAATTTCATATATATATATATATATAGTATTTATTTATCCAAATCAATTAAATTAATAAAATGACATGGTTAGAAGCTTCCAAATGTGTATAAACCTCTCTAAATATAAAAATGCTCATGCAGCTGCTTAGTGCTTGTATCAGATTCAGCACCCATATTCTCTTATTCTCCATTGTAAGTCTCAATATGTAGACATGACATTCCAGACTTTCTGCTGTTACATTGAACATCCTCTCTCCTTTGGTCATCATAGCAGACGTCTCCCCTATTCTACAAGCCAGAAATATTTGACTTGTCCTTGTCTGTTGTTCTCTCTAAACCTTATTACTCTTCTTTACTTTGCCTTGTAATATTTCTTTTTTTCTTTTTTTTTTTAAGAATTGTTGCCTCAAATATTTATGGTTCCTTTAGGTAAAAAAAAAAATGCTTAAAATCTGTTCTTTCAATGATTTTGAAGCATACATTATTTTTTGACTATAGTCACCATGCAGTGTTATTGACTGCTTGAATCTATTACTTCTGTTGCATTGATTTCTTTTTTTCCCTTACAAAAATCTTCCCACAACCATGTCTCCAAGCCTCTATCATCTAAAGTGCTCTTCTCTCTCCAGAAACACGTTGTGGGAAAAAAAAAACAACAACTCTTCTCACTGGAAACATGAAGTTATCCCCCCCCCCCGTGTTTACATCTGGTTCAGATATTAGTTATTTCTCTCAAATTATATTTCACTTTTATATGACTTTATGATATTGTTGCCTTTGGTAATTCTGAGTGACTATTCCTCATGCATTGATGGCCCATTGTTGATTCTGAGGTCATCTAAGGAAGTATGTAATTGTTTCTGGGCCCTTCAGAAATTATCATAATATTATGTATATTATATGTGCATATGTATTAGTTGGCAGGGAGAAATGAAATAATATTTAAAGACAAGATGAAATCAGAACAAGATGTGCATTGTCTGTTGTGCTTTGTACAACTGTCTCTGGCCAAGGGGCTGCTGGAAGCCCACAATTAGCTCACCGTCCATTTGCCAAACCATCTGCTCTGGCTGCATCTGTTACAGAGGGAGGAATTGTTCTCTAGTTATTACAAAGTTGAATAAGAACAAATGATTGTCCTGTGTGGTGGCTAAGAAATAGTCTCTAAATTTCTATCCACCTCTAAAACTTAAAGTTCTGAGGAGAAAGCGCTGAAGACCAATGGGTTACCAAAGCTTCTATGTAGACCATGAGCTGAACCTTAAAAGAATTGACATATTAGTTCAGATGACTGACTAGAAAAATGTGAAGAAAGTAATTACAAGAATTGAGTATTGTTTTTTTCTATCCAATGCCCTCAATTGCTGAGTCATCTCTCCAGTCCCTTACCTAGGATATATGTATGTATATATAATATATATATGCATATATATGTTTTATGCAATATATTTTGATCATGTTTTCCATCTAACCTCTCTACAAAAATCAAAATTAATCCTCTAAAGATCAATAAAACAAAACAAAAAAAACAAAAGAAAATGGAACAAAAAGTACACACACACATACAGAGAGAGAGAGAGAAAGAGAGAGAACTATAGAGTTTGTTTTGTGTTGTCCACCTATGCTTGGGCACATGGCCTGGTCTGGAGTGTGACAAAATTAATGAGGAATTAGAAATAATGAAAAGCCATATTCACAGCTGTTTTCTTACTTTCTCAATAACTAAGTCCTCCAACTTACACATTTCAGGATATATATATACGACAGTATTTTCTATCCAGAGAGCATCTTGATGAGAGCATCCAGATGTCAGAACAGAAGCTTCTAGGCTTTAAAACCCTTCTCAGAAAATCCCATCAGTAACTATCTAGAGATAAAACCACCTCGTGAAGCCTCCAAGAAGCCTAAGCAAACAACGTGGTCAGCCAAATAGAATACAAACCTTATAAAGGGGGTAAGAGAAGTTGACTTGCTTTTAACCATGTTTCTCTTCTCAGGTTGGTATAACCCTACACAGAAAGTTCCCAAGGGACTTGAGTGCTACAGACTAAGAGACCTGAAGTCAATAGGCTAATTGCCTCACAATCTAGATGCTTATCAGGAAGCTCATTTCTGTCTCACCTCAAAGGAAATACAGAAAACACTTGATTACCTTGGAGTCAGACAGACACAAAGGAAACACGTCAAAGCCTCCAATGAAAAGCACATAGTTTTTGGGACAGATCAGCCTACCTTATAGCTGTATCTGAATAGAAGTGGAACCTAACCTAATAGCCTACCCACTCATAAGTGGTTTTACATGAGATGGAGCCTTAGGTAATTATCTCCTAAGAAAAGCCTTTAATGATACACCAAAGTCTTATCCAGAGAAGAATATGGTCACACTTGCAAATTTGATACAGATCACAGGCTAATTTAGCCATATCTATGACTTTAATAATACTCAGCTCAGACCATACCAAAAAGCCCCACATAAGCAGTACCAAATGTACTGTGTATTTCCACAAAACAAAGAAGCTATCCATCCCTAGTGATGACTCCATCTAACGTCAGGGTCCCTTCTCCAACCCTGTTCAGTCATTTAAGACACTAGTGATGCCCTCTGGTCAGAGTGCACCCTGTGCCTCTGCTGACCAGTGTTAGTTGTCATGCTGCCTAGCAGCTAAGCTTGATTGCATAGTTAGTTCATCTCATGGTCTCACCATAACCAGCCATCTCACCCAAACTCAGCAAAACCATATATATTTATTTGGAAACACAAATAAGAAGATAGAGTATAAGCATGATAACTCTTAAAATATGAACACTCAGACATTGACTTACTGGTATCTTCCCTATTAGGTTTTATTCTCTTATGTTGATATGTATTTAGCAGATGTCATATTCATTACACTGTCTATTATTTTATTACTGCTGTTAACTGTTAAGTAAAAAATAATATCAAGAAGAGTGGTTTAGGGGAGAAAATGAATTTATTTTGTTGCCATTAAATTTGAGTGAGTTGAGGTTATTTAGTAGACCATGTATTTTCTCAAGCAGCTTGCAATAACAGAAACAAAACAAAACAAAACAGTGCAATCAATTGAGAGTCAGTGTTCTTTCATGCACAGAATACAGAGAGAAAGTATTAAAATATTTTAACAACTGTGCATCTCTGGATACTATACTCAGGAAGAAATAGTAAAACCAGGTAAGTTAATAAGAATGAAGGAGATAAATACAGTAAGATGACTCCTGTCTGGAAAAAAAATGATAATGGAAAATCACTATGATAGAAATCTATATGAAGTAGACAGATATTGAATGAGTGGGCATTAGGGAACAGCCAGCAAGCTAGAAATAAAACACTGAGAGTGATAATGATGAAAAAAGAGTTTAGGTTAACAGATCAAACAGAAAGCACTGTGATTTACCATGTCCCCTACAGAGAATGCACTGGATGGGCAAAGCCCCTACTCTCAACTGAGCCCAGGAGCCAGAAAACACATTAGCCAAGTAAATCATCAACTGTAGCTCAGAGCACAAATCCATGGCCTTGGCTGAAGCACACAATTATGAGATTCTTGAGCATGCCACAAAATGAGACATCAGAGCCAGTGGGGAATCAGGATGGATTTCACAGAGGGAAGGTAAAATAAGCTTTGAAGGATGAATCGTACTTGTCCATGTGTAGAGCAAAGAGAGAAAACTAAATGGGAAAACCTTAGAAACAGCTGAGGACAAAACACTGCAGGATCCTCAGGAAAAAGGAAGCCAAGAGGCTAAGAAAAAAGAAGACGATGAGCAGATAGTAACAAAACAAAACAACTTTTAGCTGGCCTTGTGGTACAAGAGTGTAATCCCAGTTACTCTGAAGGCTGGGCAGGATATTCATTAATTCAAGACGGGACCAGGCTGCACACTAAATTTAAGGTGGACCTGAGCACCTTATTGTGGTCTCAGCCAAAATAAATAAATAAATAGATAGATAGACGAATAGAAAAAAAAAAAAGGAAGATGGTGTTCTTGTTGTAGCTTAGTGACTGAAATTTATGGAGTTAGGAGCCTTATGTGTGATTCTCAATACAGTACCAGATGGGGACAAAGCTAATGAAATTTTTGATTCAGTGCATAAATCTTTAAGTTTTTTTACTTTTATTGTGTGTTCAAATACTAAAGATATGTAAATATTATAACAAATAATATGACATTATAGCATTTTCTACACAAGCATAGTTGGCTAATAACAAAATAATTATCAGCATATTGCTTGTCCCTTTTAGCAACAGTCTTAAAGACTAATAGCATTTTATACTTCAGCATTGTTACAAATATAAATACATTTTCAGGATAGGAACAGTTTGATAAGCCACAGTGTTCCTTAGCTTTTTTGTTGGAAATGGTAATTAACACATCAGTAAATTAGCTGTAGAATTTTATTTTTCTGGATGGAAAAATAAGATCATCTCAGTCAGGCCAAGGTAAGTTAATGATTTGCAGAAAAAAAATGAAGTGTCATGCTGTTCCCAGTAAGGGTGTGAATGTATGCCAATGACATCATTGTTCAAGCAACACATTGTTCTGAGGCACAAAGTCAT
The DNA here is from genome assembly GCF_907164565.1 of Psammomys obesus. Classification (NCBI taxonomy): domain Eukaryota; kingdom Metazoa; phylum Chordata; class Mammalia; order Rodentia; family Muridae; genus Psammomys; species Psammomys obesus. Next base: position 697,664 of record NW_026596089.1, on the reverse strand, counting down.
ACTCTCAGAATATTCTAAAGACATCCTCAGAACAGCATGAGAACCTGAATATGTCCTGCTCCATTCCTGATAAGAAGATACCATGAAGGGTTTTGAAAAGAAACAGGGAGGTGATGGAGATTTAGTCTCTCACACACAGGCAAAGCTCTGGGCCCTGAGCTGTGCCCCATCCCCTCAAACCTTTCCATCATCTTCCTTTGCTCCAGTCAATGTCTTCTAATACTTCCAATCCAAGCCTTTTCAAATGCATCCATGGTAAATGACTAAAGTGTCATAAGTTACCTCTTCTAGTTAAATTACATTAAGAAAACTAAGTAAAAGAATGAGAAAATGATGTGTGTTGTTGCATACTTGTTAATTGCACAATATTGATGCATCATTCTGAATGCCAAAGTAGTTGATTTATTTTTATTTTTATTATTTAACCATTTATTTATTTATTCTGTGTTTTGTGTGTGAATATGAGGTTGTGTGTTTATGTACGCCAGTGTTTATGTGTATGAGGGCGTGTGTGAGGGTTTGAGTGACTCTGCATCTATGAGTGTGTTTGTATGTATGAGTGTTTGTGTGTGTGAGTCTGTGTTTGTGTGAGTGAGTGTGTGTGTGTTTGTGTGTGCATGTGTGTGCACAGTACAGCACATGTTGGGAGTCAGAAGACAACTTTAAGTAGCCTGTTTCTCCTTTTATCATATAGGGCTGAGGACTGAACCCTGGTAGTTCAGGCTTAGTGTAATGTGTCCTTTACCTTTTGAACCATTTTGATGTTCCTTAAAATAATTTTTTTCAGTAAAGAGATAATTAACACTGAGGATGCTTGAAAAAAAGAAGACCATATATCACATAAGAACCTACTATCTTAACACACACACACACACACACACACACACACACACACAATGAATGTGACTTTATGCTGAAGAGAAAAAAGTAAATAAATTCTGATGCCATACCTGTACTTCTTTAATTAGATTAACACCAATGTCTTTGGTATATGAAATTATTAACATTGTTTCTGAGTCATCATTCTTTGAAGTAATTTTGTTATAACATTCATTTGTCTTTAAATAGTATCTATCAATCAGAAAAGACAAAAGGGGAAAATTCTACATATGAACTAACAAGAGAAATTTGATCAAAATAAATTTAAACTGTATATAAAAATAAATGTCTATACAGGTAAGGTTCTACAAAAATTTACCACCATTCAATTTCTATTTTTAGGAAATCAGCAACAAGACATTTTTTTTTACCTACTCAAGAAATGAGCATTCAGTAATAACATGAATCAGAAGTAACTGCAACAAATAAGAAAGAAAAATGCATTGAAAAGTATTTTTTATATCCTTAATGTACTTCCAATATCATTACAAGAACCCTGACTGAAAAGAGAGACAAAAGACATGATTTTTGTCCATGTACAGTTTACAGTCTGCTGCAAGATTTAAGCATAAAAAAGAAAGTAGGTCTACTACCATCTCTTTGAATAATAAATAAAGGTTAATATTTTGCCTAATTATATAATTTAGAGAAGAAACAACCTAATTATAACAAGAAGAAACTATTTAAAATCGCTTTTATTTTGGCTCTGACAAGGAGTCTAAACAGATATGACAATATTGATTTGGAGATGGTTAAATTACAATTATTTTTCCAGTTATTGTTACTTTCTTCATGTATGTAATAAATATTTTGTGAAGTCCAATTAAAATATCTACTGTATCATTTATAAACAAAACCCTGCACTTTATGATGCTAAAAATGATAAATTTCTCTGAGCTAGTTATTTTTAAAAAATGACAGATCATCAAGACAGAAGCTAAATAGAGAAATAATGAAGCTAACAGGGTCATGAATCAAATGGACCTAATAGATGTCTAGAAAACTGTTCACCCAAACACAAAATAATATATTTTTTCTCAGCACTACAAGGAAGCTTCTCAAAAATTGACCATATAGTCTATAACAAAGCAAACCTCAAATGATACATGAAAATTGAATTAACCCATTGTTCTTTATAAGATTACCATGATTAAAGCTAGATATCAATGACAACAGAAAGAACGAAAAGCCTACAGACTCCTGAAAACTGAACAACTTCATGCTCAATGATATCTGGGCAAGAAAAGGAATAAAGAAACAAATTAAAGATTTTCCAGAATTCAATGAAAATGAGGGCACAACTTATGCAGACTTATGGGACACCATGAAAGCAGTGCTAAGAGGAAATTTCACAGCACTAAGTGCCTTCATAAAGAAATTGGAGAAATACTATATTATACTTACCAGATCTATGGAAAGTTGAAGAAGAAGAAGAAGAAGAAGAAGAAGAAGAAGAAGAAGAAGAAGA
>NW_026596089.1:654611-695307 GCF_907164565.1 Psammomys obesus | reverse complement strand
GAAGAAGAAGAAGAAGAAGAAGAAGAAGAAGAAGAAGAAGAAGAAGAAGAAGAAGAAGAAGAAGAAGAAGAAGAAGAAGAGGAAGAAAACACACCCAAGAGGAGTAGACTACAAGAAATAATCAAACTCAAGGCTGAAATAAATAGATTAGAAACTAAGAGAGTAATACAAAGAATCAACAAAACCAAGAGTTGGTTCTTTGAGAAAATCAACAAGATAGACAAATATCTAGCTAAACTAGCTAAAAGACAGAGAGACAGTACCCAAATTTACAAAATCAGAAATGAAAAGGTAGACATAACAAGAGACACTGAAGAAATCCAAAGAATCAGTAGGTCTTACTCCAAAAGCCTGTATTCCACAAAATAGCAATATCTAAAGGAAATGGATGATTATCTTGATAAATTTCACCTACCAATGTTAAATCAAGAGCAAGTAAATAGTTTAAACAGCTCTATAACACTTAAAGAAATAGAAACAGCCATCAAAAGTCACATCCCCCCCCCAAAAAAAAAAAAAGCTTAGGGCCAGATGGTCTTTGGCTGAATTCTACAAGAATTTAAAAGAAGAGCTAACACTAATACTCCTCAAACTATTCCAAAAATAGAAACAATCAGAACATTACCAAACTCATTCTATAAAGCCACCATCACACTGATATCTAAAACACACAAAAGACTAAACAAAGAAAGAAAATTTCAATGTTCCCTTTTGAACACTGATGCAAAAATACTCAATAAGATACTTGCAAATGAATTCAAGAACACATCAAACATATCATCCATCATGATCAAGTAAGCTTCATCCCAGGGATGCAGGAATGGTAAAACATACAAAAATTCATCAACGAATCCACCATATAAACAAACTAAAAGAAAAAAAAATCACATGGTCATCTCATTAGATGCAGAAAAAGCCTTTGACAAAATCCAACATTCTTTCCTGATAAAAGTCCTGGAGTGATCAGGAATACAAAGACCATTCCTATACATAATAAAGACTGTATACACCGAACTAATAGCCAACATCAAACTAAATAAGAAAAACTCAAAGCAATCCTACTAAAATCAGGGACAAGACAAGGTTGCCTACTGTCTCCATATCTCTTCAATATAATACTTCAAGTTCTAGCTACAGCAATAAGACAACTAAAGGAGATCAACAGGATAAAAATTGGAAAGGAAGAAGTTAAAGTATCACTATTTGCAGATGATAGGATAGTATACGTAAGCGACTCCAAGAATTCTACCAGAGAGTTACTGCAGCTGATAAACGCCTTCAGCAAAGTGGCTGGATATAAAATTAATTTAAAAAAAATCAGTAGGCCTCCACTATGCAAATGAAAAAGGGCTGATAAAGAAATTAGGGAAGCCACACCCTTTGTAATAGCCACAAAATAATATAAAGTATCTAACAAAGAAAGTGAAAGACCTGTATGACAAGAACTTCAAGTCTCTGAAGAAAAAAAAATGAGGAAGATAACAGAAGAAGGAAAGATCTCCCATGTTCATGGATTGGTAGAATTAGCATAGTAAAAATGGCAGTTTTACCAAAGACAAACAACAGATTAAATACAATCCCCATCAAAATACCAATACAATTTTTCACAGACCTTGAAAGAATAATTCTAAACCTCTTATGAAAAAACAAACAAACAAACAAACAAACAAAAACAGAATAGCTAAAACATTGCTATAGAGTAATAGAAGTTCTGGAGGTATAGCCATACCTGACTTCTAGATATACTTCAGAGAAATAGTAATAAAAACTGAATGGTACTGGCCTAGAAATAGGCTGGATGACCAATGGAATTAAATCAAAGACCCAGAAATAAACCTACACATCTATGCACACCTGATTTTTGACAAAGGAGCCAAATTCATACAGTAGAAAAAAGACAGCATCTTCAACAAATAGTGCTGGTCTAACTGGATTTTTTCTACATGTAGAAAAATGCAAATAGATCCATATTTATCACTCTGCACAAAATTCAAGTCCATGTGGATCAAAAACTTCAACATAAAATCAGAAACAATAAATCTGATGGAGGAGAAAGTGAGTAAGAGCCTCGAAATCAATGGCACAGGAGAACACTTCCTGAACAGAACACCAACAACTCAGGCTCTAAAATCTACAATAAATAAGTGGACCTCTTGAAACTGAAATGCTTATGTAAGGCAAAGGACACTATCAAGAGAATGAAATGGCAGTCTACAGACTGGGAAAAAATCTTCACCAATCTTACATCCAACAAAGGGCTAATATCCAGAATATATTAAAAATTCAAGAATGTAAGCACCAACAAACCAAATAAGCCAATTAAAAAATGGGATACAGAGCTGAACAGAGAATTCTCAACAGAGGAATCTTGAATGGACCTTAAAGAATCTTTGAGCAGAGCGCAGGGAGTCTTATGGAGGAAGAAAGAGGTGGGAATTGAGGGACATAGAGGTGATAGGAGTCCCACTAGGAGACCAACAAAACTAAAAGATCTGAGCCCAGGGGATCCTGCAGAGCCTGATGCACCAATGGAGGACCATGCGTGGAGAGGACCTAGACACTCGGCTCAGATATGGCCCACTGGCAGCTCAGTCTCCATGTGGATCTCTGAGGAAGGGTAGCAGGGGCTGCCTCTATCATGAACTCTTTGATCACTTGCTCCTGATGATGCAGCCTTGCCAGACCATCAAGGTAGAGGATCCAGGCAGTCCTGATGAGACTTAATAAGCTACAGGTAGATGGCAATAGTGGATAACTCCTCTTTCAGTAGACTAGTAGAAGGGAATGGTGGGAAGGGGTAGGAAGGAAAGTTGAGGGAGGGGGCTTCAATTGGGATATATAATGAATAAATTGTGAAGAAAAAAATTAAGATAGGAAAAAAACCCACAATACTCAATGTCCTTAGTGATCAGAGAAATGCAAATCAAAATGACCCTCAGGTTCCATCTTAACACCTGTCAGAGTGGCTAAGGTCAAAAACTAAAGTGACAGCACATGCTGGAGAGGATATAGATAAAGGGGAACATGCCTCCATTGCTGGTGGGAGTGCAAAATTGTACAGTTACTTTGGAAATCAATCTGGTGCTTTCTCAAAAAAACTGGGAACAGCCATACTTCAAAACCCGGCTACACTACTTCTGGGCATACACTTGGAAGATGCTCTACCATACAGCAAAGACATTTGCTCAACTATGTTCATAGCACCTTTATTCATAATAGCCAAAATCTGGAAACGACCTACATTCCCCTCAACTAAGAATGTTGATCAAGAATGGATACAGAAACTGTGATACATTTACACAATGGATTAATACTCAGCCTTTAAAAGCAAGGAAATAATGAAAATTTCAGGCAAATGGATGGAACTAGAAAAGACTATCCTGACTGAGATAACCCAGAAACAGAAAGACACATATGGTGTACACTCACTTATAAGTGGATTTTAGGCATATAGTCCAGGATAGACATACTACAATACACAGACCCCAAAAACATTTAGTCTTCATGTCAGCCCACTATTTAGGGGAGTGAGGGTTATCTCTGACAGGGACTATGTTACTTGCTTTCTGATCACTTCCCCCTGATGGGACTTCCCTACCAGGCTACAGGGAGAAAGCTGAAGTCAGCCTTCAAATTAATAGATGAGCTGAGGTGTCTGGGTAAGGGTGGGGCTCCCCTATTTTGAAGAATAAGGGAGAGGGGATTTGGGAGGGAGGGTGGGACTGGGAGGACAGGAGGGAGGGACCTACAATTAAGATGTAAATTGAATTAATTAATAAAAATGTAAAGAGAAAACCCCAAATGTAAATACATCCTATACATACCTTGATCTTAGCCATGTGAAGAGAAGATTCAAGTTACGCTATATCGACTTTAGGGCTATTTACACATTAGGACTATTAGCTTATAATTACGTATTATTTTAAGCACTACAATTAAACTTAAGGTACAGCAAATGTAAGGTATTATTTGTTTAATTTATGACAATATGTTATTAAATGATAGAGAATTATACAGTAGATTTGTTTTGTATTCTAACACATGCTCAATGTATTTAGACAAGATTAATACAATAACTATGGGTGGAAATTCCTTTAGTTTTCAGATCTGTACCACATGTAGAAGGAAGGCAGGACTGCCTTTAGAAAACCTCCCAAGGGATAAATCCTTCCTTTGAAATCCAGTATTGACTTCCATGGTCTAACAGTCTTTTAGTGTGTATTTTTAAATTTTTTATTATATGAATGTGTATGTGTTTGTGTGGATGTGTATTAGTGAGGGCAGAGGGTATGCACAAGTGAATGCAGATGCTCATGAGGGCCAGAGAGGGCAGTGGAACCCCTTGAGCTGGAGTTAGAGGCAGTTATAAGGTGCCCAATGTGGGTGTTGAGAACTAAATTTAGGGACTTCTGCAAGAGATGAGTGAATGCTTGCACTCTGAGTCATTTCTCCAGTCTTCAGAATCCAGCTTTCTACTGTAGGAGAAACTTTATACTTCCTGTCATCTGCATGTGAGTTGGAAAGCACTTAATTTGCTTTGAAATCCCACTACCTTTCTGAAGAATATTTACGCTAACTAACCTCCACATCCTTGATTGTAAACTGGAGGCTTGAGCAACTCTTTCATAAGTTATTTTGAAGATTAAATGAGATGAATCATTAAGCTTTCTTGAATATAACAAACACTCATAAGAATTAAATAGTAGTAATTCATCCTCCCAGAGGAATTTCTTTACTTTGAAAATATTCTTTCTTGCTTTAAAAACCTACAAACCTATGTATTAGTCCGAATAAATATTCCTGTGTTTAGTATATAATATACAAAACTTCACAAATAATGTCAATCTGTAAATGTTAGACTATAAATGGAAATAAACAGTTATCTTTCCTCAACAGCAGGTGAATTTACATAATCAGAGTTAAATACCTGGGATGATGTCCATCCTACCAATACATTTTATAATATGTTGTTGATATTTTAATTGAAACACCTGGTCCTGGGTTTGGAAAAAGAAGGTTTTATTTATTTACGCTTTCATTAGCTTGGGTGAATAAATGTTTCCACATTGCTACTCATCATATATTCTACAGTTACATGGTGTTCCTAGAATATTTTCTCATTTTAAGTCCAACAAGAAAAAACTAACTGAAAACTAAAGTTAACTGACAACTGAAGTCAGTTTTTTCAAGGACCCTCCTAGCACCATTGATATTTGTGAAATATTGAAAAGAAAAGTAATTATGTGGCTTTGAAATTCAAAACAATTATGGAAAGAAAGAATAACTATGTTATTATAATAATTGCTAAAGAGGAAAACTAAATAAGCATGAATGAAAAAGGAGAACATCAATGAAAAAAGGAGACATTGCTGAACAGTGCTTGCATAGATCAATCAAAACTATTGAACAATAACCATATATGGAGAGTGAGAAAGAATAGGGATTAAAATGCCTCTCTTCAAAAAAAAAATGCCTCTTTTCTATCTCTTACTTCACGACCAATAAGTTTGCAAATCCAGTCATATATCTCCACAATTTTGAAATCAGGTGTAAAATAAAAGTAGCACAAATCTTTTAGACTAGACAAATTTGAACTTGAGTTTCAGTTCTATTATGTGTGATGAGCATGGCCATGAGCCATCCCTAATTTCTTGTGGATGGCAAAGTAATGATGGTTGTTTATGTGCACTGTTCACTTAATTGAAAGGCCAGATAGAAGTGTGTAAACATTTCCTTCTGCTAATTTAGGGAAATAGTGCCACTGGCTGTAGTCAGGGGTTATTAAAGACAAAAAGGCAGATCTCCACAAGACCTCATTGAATCATGTAGTTCAGGAGACAGCATGGACACGCAGGTGGAAACTTACAGAAGATGACAATGCAGCCACTCCTAATGAGATCTGATAGACTAAGATCAGAAGGAAGGAGAGGAGGACCTCCCCTATCAGTGGACTTGGGGAGGGGCAAGTGTGAAGAAGGGGGTAAGAGGGTGGGATAGGAAAGGGAGGATGAAGGGGATTATGGGGGGATATAAAGTGAATAAAGTGTAATTAATAAAAAAAATAAAAAAATAAAAATAAAGAAATGGGAAAATACCACCAAACAAGCAAAAAAAAAAAAGAATCTATTTTCAATAAAAAATAATTTTTAAGAAAAAAATCAAAGCCATTTAGAAATGACCCAATGACCCAAAGGTGACAATAATGGCTAAAGAAGTCATCAAAACAGCAAGACTAAAAAATAAAACAAAATAATATAAATTAGTGTAGAATGGATAGACACAAATGTGTGAATAGACAGATGGTTAAAGACATTTAAAGATTTTTGCCTTAGGTTCAAGGTTAAAAAATCAAAAAATTATTCCATTACTCTTCTCAATTATTGTTTCACTCTTCTACTTCTTTGGTAAACTACTGTAAATTGTGGAATTAAACCTTACTTATACAAACATAACCAGACCACAACTTTATCCCTTAAGAGGACTATATCTTAGAGGCACAATTACACTTGAAAATTTTGATTCAATAATAGCAAAACACAGAGAAATTTCATCAGGGTATGAGTAGTTGTGAGAAAGATTTGATAGCATACTTGATGCTTGGAAAACAAGAAATGGGACATGCTCATTGGCTACACACACACACACACACACACACTGGGGGAGAGGGAGAGGAGGGGGAAGGGAGGGAAGGGACCAGGGAAATGAGGGAAGAAGGGAGAGAGAGAGACAGAGAGAGAGAGAAAGGGAGAGAGGGGGAGAATGGCTGGAGACTCAGACGATAAGGAAGAAAAGAGAGAGAAGGTGGGACAGCTCCTAAAGTCCAGGTGAAGGGCATATACTTAAGAAATTCAAGTTCATGTTTTCAGGGATGATGAACAATCATTACAGGACAGAAAAAACAAAGATGGTCATAGCAAAAATTAAATTCTGTGTTCTAATTCAAACAATCCATTTCACCCGAATAGACTGTGCCAGTACTCCCTATTATGAAAGAGACAAAAAGGATAACCAAAAATTCTTTTGACAAGTAATATAACATTTGTGACAGGAAAGATCCTGAGTGTGAGACAGGTGACAAAAACAGGAACACAGCTACTCCCAGCAAAGAGGAAAGTGTGTTTTCTAGAATTGTCTTGTTTCCTTTGCACTGGTCAACAGAAGGAAGAAACAATTTCCAGCACACACCAGGGCTGGCATTCAAGTGTCTGTATACTTCCATTGTCTAGCTGGTTGCTGCCATCCCTCGTGAGCATTTCCAGGCTGGTCTTTGGTAGACAAGAGACAGGTGGGACAGATGTGCAGTAAAGCCCTCCTAGAACCACAGTTTCCAGCTGACTTGGAAGCTGGCCACAGGCATGCAAATTCGGCCAAACAAAATCAGCTTCCCCTGCTTCAACGAGGCCAAATTGCCAATTTGTGGAATCATGGACAAAACAAATTAATGACAATATTTTTAAAATTGTCATTAATTATTATGCCTGGCATTTTCATATCTCCTGAGCATGTATATGGTAACAAAATTAAAATATTCTTCCATATTTCTAGTTTTGGTGGTATGCTTCTATTTTTATGAACATCATCCCAAAAATTGAAAAAGGAAATTTATTTTGTATCATATTCTCCCTATTTAACCAACTTCAAAACTGACAGAAATATGGTGGTGCTTTCTTCACTGACAGAGGTAGCCTCTCTAATGATTTTTCTATTTTCAACCCAGGTTTGTTTCTGAATCTCTGCGATTATCCTTTTTCTTTTTCTAAATTTTTTATTAATTACACTTTATTCACTTTGTGTCCCCCCAAGCCCCTCCCTCCTCCCCTCCCCCTCCCACCCTCCCTCCCCCTTCTTCACGCATTCCCCTCCCCAAGTCCATTGATAGCTGAGGTCCAAGTCTCCTTCCTTCTGATCATAGTCTATCATATCCCTTCAGGAGTGGCTGCATTGTCATCTTCTGTAGCCTGGAAAGGCTGCTCCCCCCTCAAAGGGAGGTGATCAAAGAGCAGGCCAATCAGATTATGTCAGAGGCAGTCCTTCTTCCCATTACTATGTAACCCACTTGGACACTAAACTGCCATGGGCTACATCTGTGCAGGGGTTCTAGGTTATCTCCATGCATGGTACTTGGTTGGAGTATGAGTCTCTGGGAAGTTCCCTGTGTTCAAATGTTTTGGTTTTGTTGCTCTCCTTGTGGGGTTCCCATCCTCTCCAGCTCTTACAATTTCCCACATCTTACATAAGATTCCATGTACTCTGCCAAGCAGTTGGCCATAAGTCTCAGCTTCTGCTTTGATAGTCTGAAGGACAGAGCCTTTCAGAGGCCCTCTGTGGCAGGTTCCTAGGTTGTTTCCTGTTTTCTTCTTCTTCTGATGTCCTTCCTCTTTGCTTTTCAGGATGGGAATTGAGCATTTTAGTCAGGGTCCTCTCTCTTGATTGGTTTCTTTAGATGGACAGATTTTAATAGGTTTATCCTATGTTATATGTCTATATAAGTGAGTATATAACGTGTGTGTCTTTCTGCTTCTGGGACAGCTCACTCAGGATAATCATTTCCAGGTACCACCATTTACCTGCAAATTTCATGATTTCCTTATTTTTCATTGTTGAGTAATATTCCATTGTGTAGATGTACCACAATTTCTGCATCCATTCTTCAGTTGAGGGGCATCTGAAATGTTTCCAGCTTCTGGCTACTACAAATGAAGCTGCTACAAACATGGTTTGGCAATTGTCCTTACTCTGTACTAGAGCCTCTTTTGGATATATGCCTAGGAGTGGTATGGCTGGATCTTGAGATATCACTATTCCTAGTTGTCTGAGAAAGTGCCAGATTGATTTCCAGAATGGTTGTACAAGTTTACATTCCCACCAGCAGTGGAGGAGGGTTCCCCTTTCTCCACAACCTCTCCAGCATGTGTTGTCAATTCACTGTTTCATCTTGGCCATTCTGTTGGGTGTAAGGTGAAATCTCAGGGTTGTTTTGATTTGCATTTCCCTAATGGCTAACGAGGTTGAGCATTTCTTTAAGTGTTTCTCTGCCATTCGATATTCCTCTACAGAGAGTTCTCTGTTTAGCTCTGTTCCCCATTTTTTAAGTGGATTACTTGGTTTGCTGCTTTTCAGCTTCTTTAGTTCTTTATATATACTGGATATTAGTCCTCTTTCAGATATAGGGCTGGTGAAGATTCTTTCCCAATCTGTAGGCAGTCATTTTGTTTTGATGACGGTGTCCTTTGCTTTACAGAAGCTTTTCAATTTCATGAGGTCCCATTTATCGATTGTTGCTCTTAGAGCCTGTGCTGTTGGTGTTCTGTTCAGGAAGTTGTCCCCCTATACCAATGAGGTAAAGGCTCTTCCCCACTTTTTCTTCTAACTGATTTAGTGTGTCTGGTTTTATGTTGAGGTCTTTGATCCACTTGGACTTCAGTTTTGTACAGGGTGATAAATATGGATCTAGTTGCATTTTTCTACATATAGACATCCAGTTGGACCAGCACCATTTGTTGAAGATGCTATCTTTTTTTCATTGTATGGTTTTGGCATCTTTGTCAAAGATCAAGTGTCCAAAATTGTGTGGCTTTATTTCTGGGTCTTCTATTCAGTTCCACTGATCCTCCATTCTGTTTCTATGCCAGTACCATGCAGTTTGTATAACTGTTGCTCTATAGTACAACTTAAGATCAGGGATGGAGGTACCTCCAGAAGATCTTTTATTCCAGATGATTGTTTTAGCAATTCTGGGTTTCTTGTCATTCCGCTTGAGGTTGAGAAGTTTTCTTTCCAGATCTCCAAAGAATTGTGTTGGTAATTTGATGGGAATTGCATTGAATCTGTAGATTGCTTTTGGTAAGATGGCCATTTTTACTATGTTCATCCTGCCAAGCCATGAGCATGGAGGTCTTTCCATCTTCTGATATCTTCTAATTTTTTTCTTCAGGTAGTTGAATTTTTTTTCATACAAGTCTTTGACTTGCTTGATTAGGGTTACTCCAAGGTACTTTATGTCATTTGTGGCTATTGTGAAGGGTGTTGTTTCCCTAATTTCTCTCTCAGCCCTTTTGTCTTTCGTATACAGGAGTGCTACTCTTTTGTTTTGTTTTGTTTTGTTTTGTTTTGTTTTTTTTGAGTTAATTTTGTATCCGGCCACTTTGCTGAAGGTGTTTATCAGCTGTAGGAATTCCCTGGTAGAGTTTTTTGGGTCACTCAGGTATACTATCATATCATCTGCAAATAGTGTTAATTTGACTTCTTCCTTTCCAGTTTGTATCCCCTTGAACTCCTTAAACTTTCTTTTTGCTCTAGCAAGGACTACCAGAACTATGTTGAAGAGATATGGAGTAAGTGGGCAGCCTTGTCTTGTCCCTGATTTCAATGGGATTGCTTTAACTTTCTCTCCGTTCAGTTTGATGTTGGCTATAGGCTTGCTGTATATTTCCTTTATTATGTTTAAATATGTGCCTTCTATCCCTGATCTCTCCAACACTTTAAACATGAATGGATGTTGGATTTTGTCAAATTATTTTCAACATCTAAGGAGATTATCATGTGTTTTTTTTTCTTTCAGTTTGTTAATATGGTGTATCACAATTATGGATTTCCATATATTGAACCACCCCTGTATACCTGGGATGAAGCCTACTTGGTCATAGTGGATGATATCTGTGATGTGTTCTTGTATTAGGTTTGCAAGTATTTTGTTGAGTATTTTTGCATAAATGTTCATAAGGGAGATTGGCCTGAAATTCTCTTTCGTTTATGGGTCTTTGTGAGGTTTAGGCACCAAGGTGACTGTGGCTTCATAGAATGAGTTTGGTAATGTTCCTTCTGTTTCCATTTTGTGGAATAGTTTGAAGAGAACTGGAGTTAGCTCTTCTTTGAAGGTCTGGTAGAATTCTGTGCTGAAACCATCTGTTCCTGGGCTTATTTGTTTGGATGGGAGACTTTCGATGACCACTTCTATTTCCTTGGGGGATATAGGACTATTTAATTGATTCACCTGGTCCTGATTCAGCTTTGGTAAGTCGAATAGATCAAGAAAATTGTCCATTTCATGTAGATTTTCAAACTTTGTGGCATATAGACTTTTGAAGTAAGTCCTAATGATTGTTTGGATTTCCTCAGTGTCTGTCATGTCCCCCTTTTCATTTCTGATTTTGTTGATTTGTATGATTTCTCTCTGCCTTTCTTCTGTCCTCTCCAGATCTTACTATTTCCCACTTCTTTCATAAGATTCCATGCACTTTGCCCAAGTGTTGGCCATAAGTCTCAGCTTCTGCTTTGATAGTCTGCAGGGCAGAACCTCTGTGGCAGGTTTCTAGCTTGTTTCTTGTTTTCTTCTTTTTCTGATGTCCTTCCTCTTTGCCTTTTGGGATGGGGAGTGAGCATTTTAGTGAGGGTCCTCTCTCTTGATTAGTTTCTTTAGATGTACAAATTTTAGTAGGTTTATCCTATATTACATGTCTATATGAGTGAGTATATGAGTATATACCATGTGTGTCTTTCTGCTTCTGGGACAGCTCACTCAGTATGATAGTTTGCAGGTCCCACCATTTACCTGCAAAATTCATGATTTTCTTATTTTTCATCGCCGAGTATTATTCCATTGTGTAGATGTGCTACAATTTCTGTATCCATTCTTCAGTTGAGGGGGCATCATTTGAGTATTATAGGCAATCTGTAGAACTATGCATATGTGTTTATTTTAAGTTTGGGCTTCTTATAGTTAATATGTTGATAGTGTCATTATGTTGCTTCTTTTTTATTACTGAGTATTACAGTTATATTAATACCCAGCAGTTTGTTTGTCCATTCTATTGATCAGAACCTGATCTCTTTTCAGTTCAGAGAAATTCAGAAAAAAATGTTCTCATATAAAAATCTATAATTTGTTGAGATATAGTACAAGTGTGATTAGTTTTTCCAGGATCTATCGGAATTTCCCAAACAGACATTTGCATTTTAAACTTCTAGTTGAAACACAGTGGAGTTTGGTTACTTTATCTCCTTTGCCAAGATTTTCTTTTATTATATTTTAATTTTATTTACTTCAATGACAATATAATGGTAATTTATTAAAATTTATTTTTTTAATTTAATTTTTCTTTTTAGTTACATTTTGTTAACTCTGTGTCCCAGCTATATCCTGCTTCCTCATTCCCTGATCGCTAATGATACTGAGAAGTGTTACATATGCTTAAGGGGGACTCAGAAATGTTCTTTAGTGGGGCATCATTTAGCACACCCTCCCCATATTTAATGGGAAAACTTAGTATTTTACCATCACATTGCAGAACTCTGTCTTGTACAACTTCTGTAGATGTAGTTATTTAGAGATCGCTTGCATATTCATTTGTCTCAATAATCAGAGACAGGGTTTCTCTGTGTAGCCTTGGCTATCCTGGACTCATTTTGTAGACCAGGCTAGTTTCAAAATCTCAGAGATCTATCTGCCTCTGTCCTCCCAGAATTCTGGGATTACAGGCCCGTAACACCTTGCCTTGGTACAACAATGATATTTTTTTAAATTTAAATTTATTTCTTATAATTTATTCACTTTACATCCCAATTGCAGTTCCTTCACTAGTCTTCTCCCTGTCCCACCATTCCTCCCTCCTTTAAGCCCTCTATTCTCCTCCCCTGTTTCCCAGAAAGGGGAGCCCTTCTCCCCAACCATTTGACTCCAACCTATTAAAGCTCAATAGGACTGCTTGCATCCCCTTCCTCTGTGGCCTGGCAATGTGCCTCTCCCCTAGGTGACACACACACACCTGGGAGAAGTGATCAAAGAGCTGGCTAGAGAGTCGATGACAGCCCCTGCTCCCCTTACTAATCATATCTATTTTTCTTTAGTTGTTAACAACCAAACATTAATATTCCCCATGGATTTAATCTTATGAAATTAAAAAATGAAATCAACAAGGAAAATGTTTATTTCTAACTAGACAACTAACATGCAGTTAAGCAGTGCTCTGTCTTGTTTTTTATAATTACAACACAGGAAAGCATAAACATGAATGCTGATTTGTTCTAAGTCTCATTTTTTAAATTTGTTATTATTGTTGTTATCTATTACAGTTTATTCCCTTGGTGTCCTGGCTGTAGCTCCTCCATTATCTCCTCCCATTCCATTCTCCCTCCCTCTCATGCCCTTCCCCTAGTCCACTGATAGGGATGGTCCTCCTCCCCTAATATCTGACCCTAGCCTATCAGGTCTCATCAAGACTGTCTGGATACTTTTACTCTGTGACCTAGTAAGGCCACCCCACCATGGATAAGTGATCAAACAGCAGACAACTGGGTTCACAAAGAACCCCGAATAGCTGAAAGTATAAAAGATCTTCTGGCAGTATCTCCATTCCTGATATCAAGTGTCCTATGAAGCAACACAATAAAAATGGCATGGTACCAGCATACAAACAGACTGGTGGATCAATGGAATTGAATTAAAGATGCATAAATAAACTCACACACCTATGGACACTTGATTTTTGACAAAGCAGCCAAAATCATACATAGAAAAAATATAGCAAATTCAACAAATGGTGCTGATCTAACCGGATGTCCACATGTAGAAAAATGCAATAGATCCATATTTATCACCCTGCACAAAACAATCATATCTTTTAATGCACATCTTCTCATGCACCAATACAGATGCTGGTATACCGGGGAGTCAACTAGGGAAAGGCAAGTATAAGAATATGGTAACATAATATATAATATGAAGAGGCTACATCAAAATTCATTTATTGTGTACTGACTTAAAAGTTAAAGTACAATTAATCAATTTCATTTACAGACAAATAAGTTATAAGTCTTGTTTAAAACACAATTCTAGTATGTCTTGATATACATAACAAAATTTGGCTATGTCCAAAGACTTAGTGTAAGAGAATAATATTCAAGGGAACAGCTTTAACTCCATGTGTGATGGAGGGCTAATATCCAAAATATATAAAGAACTCAAGAAATTAGACATCCACAAACCAAGCAATCCAATTTAAAAACTGGGCACAGATCTAAATAGAGAATACTCAATAGGGAAACTCAAATGGCTGAGAAGTTCTTAGAGAAATGTTCAATACACTTAGCAATTACATAAATGCAAATTGAAACTATTTTGAGATTTCATCTTATACCTGTCAGAATGACTAAGATAATAACAAAAGTGATATCTCATGCTGGCAAGAATATGGAACAAGGGGAACATGCCTACATTTCTGGTGGGAGTCCAAATTTGTACAGCCACTGTGAATCTTAATATGGTAGTTTCTAAAAAAAAAAAATGGGAATCTGCCTCAAGATACAGCTATATAAACAAGACACTCCATCCTACCACAAGGATACTTGCTCAACTATGTTCATAGCAGCTTTAGTCATAATAACCAGAAACTGAAAACAAATTAGATGTCTTTAAACTAAAGAATAAGTAAAGAAAATATGGTACTTGCTGAATGAGAATTGAGCATCTTACCCACAGTCTTACTTCTTGCTCAACTACATTCATAGCAGTTTTATTCATAATAGCCAGAAACTAAAAACAACTTATGTCTTTAAACTAAAGAATCGATAAAGAAAATATGATACTTTTTGAAGGAGGATTGAGCATCTTACCCAAGTTCTTTAGGTGTACAGATTTTAGTATGTTTACCCTATATTATATGTCTAATAAGTGAGTATATACCATGTGTGTCTTTCTGCTTCGGGGACACCTCACTCAGAATGATCTTTTCTAGTTCCCACCAATTGCCTGTAAATTTCATTTTCTTGTTTTTAATTGCTGAGTAGTATTCCGTTGTATAGATGTACCACAATTTCTGTATCTATTCCTAAACTGAGGGACCTCTGGTTTGTTTCCAGATTCTGGCTATTCCAAATAAAGCTGCTACAAATATGGTTGAGCAATTGTCATTGTTGTATACTTGAGCATCTTTTGGATATATGCTTAGGAATGGTATAGCTGGATATACATCAGAAGAGGGAGAAAACAGGGAACAGGACAGGAATCTATCACAGAGGATCTCTGAAAGACTCTACCCAGCAGGGTATAGAAGCAGATGCTGAGACTCATAGCCAGACTTTGGGCAGAGTGCAGGGAATCTTATGAAAGAAGGGGGAAATAGAAAGACCTGGAGGGGACAGGCACTCCACCAGGAAAGCAACAGATCTAAAAAATCTGGGTGCAGGGGTCCTCCAACTAAGGACCATTAATGGGGATATCCTAGAACGCTTGCACAGATGTAGCCCATGGTAGCTCAGTGTCCAAGTGTGTTCCCTAGTAAGGGGAACAGAGACTGTCTCTGACGTGAACTCAGTGGCTGGCTCTTTGATCAGCTTCCCCTGAGGGGGAAGCAGCCTTATCAGGCCACAGAGGAAGATAATGAAGCCAGTCTTGCTGAGACATGCTAGGCTAGGGTCAGATGGAATGGGAGGATGACCTCACCATCAGTGGACTGGGAAAGGGGCATTGGTGGAGAAGAGGGAGGTAGGGTGGTATTGGGAGGGGATGAGGGAGGGGGCTATAGCTGGGATAGAGAGTGAATAAATTGTAATAAATTAAAAAGAATATATGGCATATTTACATAATGGAGTATTACTCCTTGTTAGAAAAATTATATCATGAAATTTACAGACAAATGGATGGAACTAGAAAAAAAAATCATCCCAAGTGAGGCAACCTAGACTCAGAAAGAAAAGCATGATTTGTTCTCACTTATAAGTGGATATTAGCTGTTAAGTAAAAGTCACACTGCAATTCCCAGATTAAGAGAAGTTAGATAATAAGGACCAGTCTAGGGAGAATGCATGGATCTCCCTAGGAAGAGGAAATGGAATAGATTTCGTGGGTAAACTGGGGATAGGTGCATATGGAAACAGGAGTAATCAGGTCAGGTTGGGAGGGATGGAGGGAGATGGTACCAGGAGAAACGACTGGAAAATAGCTAAGCATTTAGGGAAATGCAGAATCCTAGTCAAGTGGAAGCTTCCTGGAACCTATGAGTGTGACTCTAGTGAGGACTCCTAGTAATGGAATATATGGAGCCAGAACTGGCCACCTTCTGCTGTCAGGCTAGGCTCCCAATGGTGGGACTAACACAGGCATTTGACAGGTTTCAGGGAGGGGAAGGATTGTAGGAGTCAGAGAGACTGAGGACATGGCTTACTGATCCAACCTCATTGGGGCCCACAAACATTTAAGCAACAATCACAGAGCCTAAATGGGCTGTGTGCACAGGCTGTGGTTGTATAGTTTGGAGATTTTGTTGGACTCCTAACAGCAGGAGTGGAGTGTCTCTGGCTCTTTCACCTTCTCATGGGAGTTATACCTTCCTCAGCCAGCCTTGTTATAAAAGTTTATGCTTAGTCTTATTGTATCTTGTATCACAAGTTCAGTGGTTATCCCAGGGAGGCCTGTTCTTTTCTGAAGGGAAATAGAGGAGCAGTGGATCTGGCAAAAAAGGAAGCTGGGGAGGGGGTTGAAGTAGGAAGGGAGAGGAGGCTGCAGTTGGGATGCATTCTGTAAGAGAAAAATAAAGAAAAAATGTTCTCAACTATTTTGAAGTAATAGTGAAATGGTATTGAAGAAATACATTACTAGAGTGCATTCTAATCACGACTTCCTTATAAAGTCCCACATCCACACATGAATACAAAGAATCCAAGTTCTTAATGCATTGCATGACACAGAAGTTCTTAAAACCCATCAAGAACCACGATCCACAGGAGAATTTTGATTAGTACCACTTTTGCATGTTGGTTCCTGATAATTTGCTTGATATAGTATACAACACCTCTTCAACATTAAAAAAAAATAGTTGACTAAAATTATGTGAGGCAACAAAAATTGAAACTAGAGTTCTGTAATTATGGTTGACCTGGTTATAACATAAGACAATCAAAAAAATTTGCAAGAGTGTCTTTTCTCATTCACAACAGGGGATAATTTAATGATATGATATATTCTTACTAAGGGCATTAACTGATGTCAGGGAAGACTGTGAGTCTGTTCTCTGAGAAGAAAATTACAAAGTACAAACTGTGTGTATAACTCACTCATGTTTTAATACAAAAGATTTAACATAATAAAACATTTTGTAAATAAATTGTGTTATTTTGCATTTCAGTGTTTCATGCATCATAGAAAATAAAGTAAAAAACTATTAAGAATGGCAATGAACTGAAGGAGAAAATGAAAAGGCATATGTTCTAGAATACTTTCTCTTGAATTGAAAATCAGAGAAATAAAAAGTCCAAATAATAAAATTACTGTATTTTAGTGGAAGGAATTCTTAAAATATCCTCCTGTATTTAGGCTAGCTAGGATTTTTTTCTGAATAGTTTTGTTAATGTTGAAAATGTATGCTAGGATCTGTGTCCATTTAATTTCCTAAATCTTTATTAGATACAGGGACTGTGCTGTGTACTGTTGACATCTCTGCAAATACAAAGTGAGAAAAAAAAAACAAAGCATACTCTCCCTGTGCAATTTAATTTATAATAGTGTAGGAATTACTAATTAAATGATAATTCTAGGTGTTAGAAAAGCTTCACAGAGAAATAAAATGGACCATGAGAGATAGAAAAGGGGTTGTATCTTTGGAAAAGACACAACCGTGAAATACTTGCTTGAGAGGATGCCTGGGAGGGAAACCATTTAGTTTGTAAGAACAAGAAACAATCAAAAAAGGGCAAATAAGTCCCAGAAATCAAAGACTGGGAAAGAATGATAGAAACTTATGAAACTATGGACAAATCACACAGAGTGCTATGGTACTCTGAATGAGCATGAGCCTATAAGCTCTTGTAGTTGAATGCTTGGTCTCCAGGTAGTGGACATATTTGGAAAAGAGTAAAAGAATTCCATGCACTCTGCCCAAAGTTTGGCTATGAATCTCAGCACATATTTTGATACCCTGCTGGGTAGAGTCTTTCAGAAGCCCTCTGTGACAGGCTCCTGCTCTGTTCCTTGTTTTATCCCTCTTCCGATGTCCATCCCATTTGCTTTTCTGAATGAAGATTGAGCATCTTACGCATGGTCCTCCTTCTTGTTTAGCTTCCTTAGATGTACAGATTTTAGTATGATTATTCTATATTATATGTCTAATATCCACTTATAAGTGAATATATACCATGTGTATCTTTCTGCTTCTGGGACGCCTCACTCAGGATGATCTTTTCTATATCCCACCATTTGCCAGAAAATTTCATGATTTCCTTGTTTTTAATTGCTGAGTAGTATTCCATTATGTAAATGTACCACAATTTCTGTATCCATTCCTCCGTTGAAGGACAGAAATGACCTCTGTGCCCAAATTTTTTAGTTCTGTTGCTCTCCTTGTGGAGCTCCTGTTCACTCCAGGTCTTTCTATTTCCCCATTCTTTCATAAGATTCCTTGCACTCTGCCCAAAGATTGGCTATGCATCTCAGCATATGCTTTAATATCCTGCAGGGTAGAGTCTTTCAAAGGCCCTCTGTGATAGGCTCCTGTCCTGTTCCCTATTTTCTCCCTCTTCCAATGTCTGTTTCATTTGCCTTTCTGAATAAAGTTCTTAGCTATTCTAATAGGTGTAAGGTGAAATCTCAGGTTCATTTTTATTTTCATTTCCCTGATGACTAGGGATGTTAAACATTTCTTTAAAGTGTTTCTCTGTCATTAGATGTTCCACAAAGAGAGCAACAGAACCAAAACATCTGGGCACAGGGATCTTTTGTGAAACTGATATTCCAACCAAGACCATACATGGAGGTAACCTAGAACCCCTGCACAGATGTAGCCCATGGCAGCTCAGTATCCAAGAGGGTTTTCTAATAATAGGGACAGGGACTGTCTCTGACAAGAACTCATGGGCTGGCTCTTTGATCACCTCTACCTATGGGGGAGCAGCCTTACCAGTTCACTGAGGAAGACAATGCAGCTATTTCTGATGAGACCTGATAGACTAGGGTCAAATGGAAGGGAAGGAGGGCCTCCCCTATTACTGGACTGTGGGGAGCTGTGACTCCAGTGGCCTGCTTTGATATTTAAATCTCGGTGGAGAGATGGTTTTTAACAGGCCTTTACTAATGGCAGAGAACTTGCAAGTCCATCTCCTTTTGTTTGTGACAGCAGGTGGGATAGCTTGTGAGGGTCACACCTCTTCCTCTAGCTCCTTGTGCAAATTAACCTATTGTTCTGAGATGTTTCTACTCTGGCTCAGAAACTCTACAATAAAAAGACAGGCCGACAGTTACAGAAAAAAGAAGGCTGGAGACACACAGTGAAGGCTGGAGAGAAAAGAGAAGGCTGGAGGCAGAGACTTGAGGCTTGCTGCTGGCACTGCTTGCTGCAGCAGTCTGCCTTTTGCAGTGGCTGTCAAGTCTGGACCTTTAAAAAGTTTCCTGTGTGCTGTGTGTTTATTTTATTAATTTTAATCCTCACGCCCAACTCAAGAACCGTTTGACTCTGCCCGGCTGGCCCTGGCAGAGGGGCATATGAGAAGAAGAGGGAGAGAAGGTGGGATTGGGACGGGGTGCAGGAGAGGGCTATAGCTGGAATACAAAGTGAATAAACTGTAATTAATAAAAATAATATAAAAAAGAGTAAAAGGAGGAGGAGGAGGAGGTGTATCACTGTGGGTTGGACTTTGAGGTTTCAGGAGCTCAAACTATCCTCAGTTCTCTCTGCTTTGTACAAATGCATTGAGATGTGGGCCCTCAGCTTCTCTTCTAGTCCTATGCCTGCCTGCCTTCTGCCTTGCTTCCCACCATGCCAGTCATGGACTCTAACACTCTGGGAGCATGAGCCCCAAATTAAATGCCTACCACTTATTTATAAATTTCCTTGGCCATGTTGCTTTATCACAGCCATAGAAACATAACCAATGCATGTTATTTACGCTACTATGCACTTCTAGAATTTTCATTTGAGAACTGTGAACAAAGAAATGATGTGTTTTTGACTCATAATTCACTCATATTAATTAATTCTCTTGGTTCCAAAAAATGTCACAGTGGTAAAGAGTAGAAGGAATGATATCAGCCAAGCAACTGTCAATTACAGGTAAGATGGTTTGGCTTCACCAAAAAAAGTGTCACTGTGTACAGCAAGAAGGAGGCTGAATACCTGGTAGTGAAATGTGATGGCTCAGCATACCTGAGGGACTGTGAGACACCAATGGTTAGTGTGTATGTGTGTGTGTGTGTGTGTGTGTGTGTGTGTGTGTGTGTTTGTCTCTGTGTGTACCATGCCAGTGTACACATTGCAAGTAATAAGTAGAGGCCAAAAGTTGACATTGCCTGTCTTTCCTGATTACTCTCCACCCTGAGGCAGGGTCTTTTTATAAACTCCAAGCTCAGTGATTGGCTAGATTGACTGGCCAGCAGGCTCAGAAGATCTGCTTGTCTAGTTTATTGATTGGAGTTAGAGACACAGTGCCATATCTGCTTTTTATGTGGGTTCTGGGCATTTGAATTTAGGTTCTCAAGCTTGTATGGCAAGCAAAGTCATTAAACACCAAACCACAATTCCCAGATCTTCAGTGGTAATTGAAGTGTTCATCTTTGACAACTCTACTTTCTAAGTAGACTTGAACATAAGGTAAAAAATTGAGGGAAATGGAGAAAGAACTAGTTGAGGATCTGGAAAACAAAGTCAGGGAGGACAGAGGCAATCAAACAAATGTGTTGTCCCAGAAACCAAGCACAAAATCTGTACCAGGAGGACATAATAAAGGTGTCATCTGTATCAACTGATTGTGCAGACGTTAGGATGAGACTGGAGGATGACTGTCAGACTTTTCAAAACAAGGGAACTTCGTTGGTGGCAGGACAGTATTGTTAATGGGATGGGAAAAAGAACACTTAGGATTACAGTAAGTAAATAGAGACAGTTATCTCCTAGTTTTTGGCATAATAAAGAAAATGGATATGACAGCTGTTAAAGAAAATGTCAAGAGAAGAAAATAGTAGCACCATGTCAGTATCAAAATGATGTGGTGCTCAGAAAGAAAAAAGAATTTTGACCCAAAAAGACCTAATCACAAGAGACACAGAAGTGTTTCTCTCAACATATCCACCATTGCTTCCCAGTGTTCTTGTTTCAAGCTAACCCTTACCTTTCATGTTGCAGCTACTCTGCGGAACCACTTCTGAAGACAAATAAGCTGTTTCTGGCTTCTGAATTCCATTTGGGTCATTCCCTAGAAATCAATTCCTAGTCTGCTGTCTTGTATTGTCTGTTCTCATACTTCATCATATGATTTAAAGCATCTCCTCTTTCATTTCCACATCTATTCAAACCTATATTTTTAGTTCAAAAGCTCTTAACTAGGTTGTTTAATAAATGCCATGCAGTTATAAGTGCATTTTTATATTGTGTATAAAGAAAGGTTGAATTACATTTCTACAAAGTAAAGATTTAAGAAAAACAGACATTTGTATTTTTGTTAGAAAATTAGGAAGTGTATTAAATATTAATAATTAATATTAAATATTAAATAAATGTATTAAATATTAGTGAACTGTTCTATTCTAAATTCCATCTAATGGATAGAAGGTGAGCTACCCCATTAAGAAGCAACAATGCACTTCTATCCATTTTTAATTAAACTTATTTTTTATATTAATTAGAGTTTATTCATTTTGTATCCCAGCTGTAGCCCCCTCCCTCATTGCCTCCCAATCCCACATCCCAGCCTTATCTCCCACATGCCCCTCTCCAAGTTCACTGATAGGGGAAGACCTTCTCCCCTTCCATCTGTCCCTAGCCCATCAGGTCTCATCAAGACTGGCTGCATTGTTCTCCTCTGTGGCTTAGCAAGGTTGCTCCCCTTCAGGGGAGGTGATCTAAGAAGCAGCCATTGAGTTCATGTCAGAGACAGTCTCTATACCCCTTACTAGGAAACCCACTTGGATACTGAGTTGCCATGGGCTACATCTGAGAAGGTGTTGTAGGTTATCTAGGTTATATCCATGAACAGTGCTTGGTTGGAGTATCAGTCTCAGAAAAGACCCCTGTGCCCAGATTTTTTTATTCTGTTGCTCTTCTTGTGGAGCTCCTGTCCTCTCCAGGTCTTACTATCTCCCCCTACTTTCTTAAGTTTCCCTGCACTCTGCCCAAAATTTGGTTATAAGTCTTAGCATCTGCTTTGATGCACTGATGGATATAGTCTTTCAGAGACCCTCTGTGGTAGGTTCCTGTCCTGTTTCCTGTGTTCTCCTTCTTCCAATGTCCAATCCATTTGTCTTTCTGAGTTAGGATTGATCACCTTATCCGGGATCCTTCTTATTGCTTAGCTTCTTTAGCTGTACAGATTTTTGTATGTTTATCCTATATTATATGCCACTTATAAGTGAGTATATACCGTGTGTGTGTTTCTGCTTCTGGGATACCTCACTGAGGATGATCTTTTCTAGATCCTACCATTTGCTTGCAATTTTCATGATTTCCTTGTTTTAAATGCTGAGTAGTATCCAATTGTGTAGCAGAACACTAACAGCACAGGCCCTAAGATCAACAATCAATAAATGGGACCTCGTGAAACTGAAAAACTTCTGTAAAGCAAAGGACACTGTCGTCAGAACGAAACAACAGCCTACAGACTGGGAAAAGATCTTCACCAAACCTATGTCTGACAGAGGTCTAATATCCAGAATAAATAAAGAACTCAAGAAGGTAAAGCAACAAATCAAGTAATCCAATTTAAAAAAATGGAGTACTGAGCTAAACAGAGAGTTCTCTGTAAAGAAATATAGAATGGCAGAGAAATACTTAAAGAAATGCTCAAAGTCTTTAGTCATCAGGAGAATACAAATCAAAACAACCCTGAGATTTCCCCCTACACCCATCAAAATGGCTAAGATCAAAAACTCAAGTGACAATGCATGTTGGAGAGGATGTGGAGAAAGGAAAACCCTCCTCCGTTGCTGATGCAAATGTAAATGTGTACAACCACTTTGGAAATCAATCTGTCGCTTTCTCAGACTATTATGAATAGTGCTTCCTCAAGATCCAGCTATACCACTGCTAGGCATACACCCAAAATATGCTCACGTATACAAGGACATTTGCTCAACTATGTTCGTAGCAGCTTTATTAGTAATAGCTAGAACCTGGAAACAACCCAGATGTCCCTCAATGGAGGAATGGATACAGAAATTGTGGTACATTTACTCCTATCCACCTTTCTTTTTTGTTGTTTTTTATTTTTATTAATTATGCTTTACCCTATCCTATCCATCCTATCATCCATTCCTTCCCTTCTTTTCCAATTACCTTTTTTGTTTTTTTTACTTAGTTTTTGTTTTTTAATTGTCTATTATTTTTTTATTAATTTTTTTTCATAATACTTTTTATTGATTATTTAGGAATTTCACACCATGAACACTGATTATAATCACTGACAAGTCCTCTTAGATCTCTTCCCTTGACCATGAGACCCCACCCTGTCCCTAAGAAGGATAAGGAGGAGAGAAAGGTAGGGGTGGATGTGGGGGAGGAGGAAGAGAAGGAAGATGAAAAAGAGGAGGAAGAACAGGAGAAGGAAGAAGGGGAGAAGGACAAAAAGAAGCTATCTACAATTGATGGATTCTGGCACAGATGTGGGTTGGGATGTTGAGAGAAATGCTTCAGTGTTTCTATAAGGGGCTTGCCACTGGGACTTTGACCATGCTGTAGTGAGTACAGGGGCAAATTGGACTTGTTTGTTTTTTTAAAAAGATATATCTGAAAGAAGGCAAGATAGTTTGGTGGATAATAATGCCTGGGACCAAGCTTGACAACCTGGGTTCAGTCTTTATTACCAACATGGATAAAGAGAGTACTGACTGACACAGTTGTCCTCTGAAAACACACACACACACACACACACACACACACACACACATAAACACACACACTTTCTTGTCCAGAGATACATAAAAAAATGAAAAAAGAGGATTGTTATCAATTCTGGGTTTCTTGTTATTCAATATGAAGTTGAGAATTTTTCTTTCCAGGTCTCTAAAGAATTGTGTTGGTAATTTGATGAGAATTGCATTGAATCTGTAGATTGCTTTTGGTAAGATGGCCATTTTTACTATGTTAATCCTGCCAAGCCATGAGCATGGGAGGTCTTTCCATCTTCTGATATCTTCTTCTAATTCTTTCTTCAGAGACTTGAAGTTTTTTGCACACACAAGTCTTTGACTTGCTTGGTTAGGGTTACACCAAGGTACTTTATGTCATTTGTGGCTATTGTGAAGGGTGTTGTTTCCCTAATTTCTTTTTTTTGTTGTTGTTGTTTGTTTGTTTTTGTTTTTGGTTTTTTTTTAAATTTTATTTTATTAGTTACATTTTATTCACTTTGTATCCCCCCATAAACCCCTCCCTCCTCTCCTCCCGGTCCCACCCTCCCTCCTGCTTCTTCACGCATGCCCCTCCCCAAGTCCACTGATAAGGGAGGTCCTCCTTTCCTTCCTTCTGGTCTTAGTCTATCAGATTACATCAGGAGTGGCTGCATTGTCATCTTCTGTGGCCTGATAAGGCTGCTCCCCCCTCAGGGAGAGGTGATCAAAGAGCAGGCCAATCAGATTATGTTAGAGGCAGTCCCTCTTACCATTATTATGTAACCCACTTGGACACTAAACTGCCATGGGCTACATCTGTGCAAGGGTTCTAGGTTATCTTCATGAATAGTCCTTGGTTGGAGTATGAGTCTCTGGGAAGACCTCTGTATTCAAATTTTCTGGTTCTGTTGCTCTCCTTGTGGGGTTCCTGTCCTCTCCAGATCTCAGCCCTTTTGTTCTTTGTATACAGGAAGAGGGCTACTGATTTTTTTTAGTTAATTTTGTATACGGCCACTTTGTTGAAGGTGTTTATCAGCTGTAGGAATTCCCTGGTAGAATTTGGGGGTCAGTCAGATATACTATCATATCATCTGCAAATAGTGATTGATAATTTGACTTCTTCCTTTCCAGTTTGTATCCCTTCGATCTCCTTCAACTGTCTTTTTGCTTTAGCAAGGACTTCTAGAACTATGTTGAAGAGAACTATGGAGAGAGTGGGCAGCCTTGCCTTGTCCCTGATTTCAGTGGGATTGCTCTAAGTTTCTCTCCATTTAGTTTGACATTGGTTATAGGCTTGATGCATATTGCCTTTACTATGTTTAGATATGTGCCTTGTATCCCTGATCTCTCCAAGACTTTAAACATGAATCGATGTTGGATTTTGTCAAATGCTTTTTCTGCATCTAAGAAAATTATCATGTGTTTTTTTTTTTCCTTTCAGTTTGTTAATATGGTGGATCACATTGATGGATTTCCATATATTGAACCACTCCTGCATACCTGGGATGAAGCCTACTTGGTCATAGTAGATGATATCTTTGATGTGTTCTTGTATTTGGTTTGCAAGTATTTTGTTGAGTATTTAAAAAAAATGAAAAAAAGGAACCTATCTGAGTATAAGAGGAATAGAACAATACTATGAAAAAATAAAGAGTGGAAAATATGGGATAAAACAAAGAAATTTACTTAGACTGGTACCAATCAATTTGACATTTTTGATTCTTTTCTCCAATATTACAGAAGTTGATGTACAAGAAAAAATTGTGCATAAAATAATACCTCAAATGTTTTAACCCCTCTATTCTAGGGAAAAAAAAACTCTAACAGTTTATATTCATCTTCTATTATTTTTTTTCATGATTCTGTTAAATTTGAAACATCTTCAACAAATGATGTGTATCAAACTACATACAAACTTAAACATATGAAATTTGACTTTTGAACTTTTGATTCTCACCTTACATAAAACTCATTTCCAAATTGGTCAAGAACCTTAACATAAGACCTGGTATCTTAACTCTGATAGAAGAGTAAACTTTAACTTTACTCTGTATGGTCACAATGAAGACCTTTTAGAATTAGACTTTGGTAGCACTGGCATTAGATCAAACAAACTGATATATGAAACTTCATAAAACCAAAAAGCATCTTTGTAGCAAATGACACTGTTATTTGAGTGAAAAAGAAACCTTCAAAATGGGAAAAAAAACTTATCAGTTACCCATGTGGTAAAGGGTTATGCTTAGGATAGAATATTACACACACACACACACACACACACACACACACACACACGCACACTAAACAAACACCAAGGAAACAAATATACCAATTAAAATAGTCATGGAACTAAACACTTGTCAAAATAAATAAATAAACTGTTTGAGAAATACATATTTAAAAAATGGTCAACTTCCTTAGTCTTCAGGGAAGTTCAAATTAAAACTACTTTCAGTTTTCATCTTACTTCTCTCAGAATGGCAAAGTTTCAAAAAAGTCAACAAATGATGGTGTGAGTGTGGATGAAGGAGATATTTGTTCATTGTTGGTAGAATTCAAACTGGTGCAGACATGATGGTATAAAATATGAAGTTGCCATAGAAAAACACAAAATATATCATAAGATCCAGTTATGTAATCCTGGGGGAGGGACAAGATGGCGGCACTAAGAGGACTCTCATTCTGACCAGCAGCACAGCAGGATCGGCACAGTGACCAGCAATCAGAACTCGCAGCCAT
This sequence comes from Psammomys obesus, assembly GCF_907164565.1. Lineage (NCBI taxonomy): Eukaryota > Metazoa > Chordata > Mammalia > Rodentia > Muridae > Psammomys > Psammomys obesus. The sequence goes on along the minus strand of NW_026596089.1, from coordinate 668,768 downwards.
AAAACACAAGTGATTGTGTTTCCCAGGTGAGAGGATACCCCACGGTGGGGGATTCAATCAGCTTTTAACTCACTCAGCTAAACCTCGAAAGAGATCCCGGTTCCACCAAACACTTGGTCGCCAGCCCAGAGCCACACACCAGCGTGATCTGGTCATGGTCCCAGACTGAATTGTACGCACCATACCATCAGAGACTGGAATCTCCAGTCGAGAGATAACCCCATGGTGCAGGAAACAATTGGGACGACCGACCTTAGGTCACCCAGATATCCCCTGGAAAAGACTTGGGTTCCGAGGGCACCCCAGGAGCCAGCACAGAGCCAGAGCTGGGGACCCAGGCTCCAGCACAGAGCCCTGCCTGCACGCCTGATTCGCTGCCTCTCATGGAACTGTGGACCCCAGGGCACCAGAGACTGAGTTTCACTGTCGGGGGCAAACTCACAGGGAGGGAATCAGCTGGTCTGCTCTAAGAGCACTCAGCTGATACCACCACCCCGAAAAGGTCTTGGGAAAATTACCAGTTTAGGCAGACGCCCAGGCTCCCAAAGGCCAGAGAGGCAGATCCACGTGCTTCTGTGTCTGCCGGTTCTACTCGCCATCTCAGACAGAACGGCGGTCCCCAATTTGGCCCACAAGGGGACACACACTGCCAGCCCAGATCAGAGCATAGACCCTCTGGAACAAAGCAACGCCCTCAACCGCCATCCCAGACCCCGAGTGCACAGCGTCCAGACTAGAGCAGCACCTGCAGCCACCATCTCCTTCAGGAAAAATCATCTTCCGGCCAAGGGGATTCTCCCTACCTCAGGACTCCAGGAAGCACAGAAACTAATAGCCAACACCTAAAACAGCCCAATGGGTAGAGGTCAACGTAAAAGCCCAACCAACAAAAGACAGAGCAATATGGCATCTCCAGAATCGAGCCATCCAGGGGCTAGCAGCCCTGGACAACCCAGGATAATAGAAAATCAAGAAGATGACCATACACCTATGCTGATGAAAAGGATAATAGAGGAAAGAAATAAAATACGTAAAGAATTAGAGGAAGATAAAACCAAACATATCATGGCTATCCATAAAGAAATGGAGGAAGTTAAAGACAAGCAGATTATGGCCATCCCTGAAGAAATACGGGAAGATGCAGCCAAACAGTTTGTGGCCTTCAGAGAAGAAATAACTAAATCACTGAAGGAAATAAAAGAAACAGAGCTGAAGGAACAAAAAAAAAAAAAAAAAAAAAAAAAAAAAAAAAAAAAAAAAAAAAAAAGGAAAATACAATGAGACAGGTGAAGGAAGTAAACAAAACAACTCAAGATCTGAAGATAGAACTGGAAAAATTAAAGAAAACACAAATGGAGGAAATAATGAAAAGGAAGAATTTAGGGAAGAAAACAGGAACTACAGAGGTAAGCATAACCAACAGATTACAAGAGATGGAAGAGAGAATCTCAGGTGTAGAAGATACAATGGAAGAAATCGATGTATCTGTCAAAGAAAATGTCAAATCCAAAAAATTCCTGACACAGACTCTCCAAGAAACCCAAGACAATATGAAAAGACAAAACCTAAGAATAATAGGAATACAGGAAAAAGAAGATTCATTTCTCCAAGGCCCAGAAAATATTTTCAAAAAAATGGTTGAAGAAAATGTCTCTATCAGAGATCATGGATAAAATGGACTTAACAGACATTACAGAACCTTCACCCAAACACAAAATAATTTAACTTCTTCTCAGCACCTCATGGAATCTTCTCCAAAATAGACCATATAGTTGGTCACAAAACAAGCCTCAACAGATACAAGAAGATTGAAATAATCCCTTGTATCTTGTCTGATAACCGTGGAATAAAGCTGGACCTCAACAACAACAGAAATAGCAAAAAGCCTACATACACATGGAAACTGAACAACTTGTTACTAAATGACAGCTGAGTCAGGGAAGAAATAAAGAAAGAAATTAAAGTCTTTCTAGAACTCAATGAAAATGAAGATACAACATACCCAAACTTGTGGGAAACAATGAAAGCAGTGCTAAGAGGAAAGTTCCTAGCACTAAGTGCCTTCAAGAAGAAATTCGAGACAGCTCATTCAAGCAACTTAATGGCCCACTTAAACACCCTAGAAAAAGAAGAAGCAGACACACCAAAAAGGAGTAGACAGCTGGAAATAATCAAACTCAAGGCTGAAATCAATCAATTAGAAACAAATAAAACAATTCAAAGAATCAATGAAAGCAAGAGCTGGTTCTTTGAGAAAATCAACTAGATAGACAAACCCTTAGCCAAGCTAACTTAAAGGCAGAGAGACACCACCCAAATCAACAAAATCAGAAATGAAAAGGGGGACATAACTACAGACACTGAGGAAATCCAAACAATTATTAGGAATTACTTCAAAAGTGTATATGCCACAAAGTTTGGAAATCTAAATGAAATGGATAATTTTCTTGATCTATTCAACTTAACAAAGCTGAATCAGGACCAGGTAAACCAATTAAATAGTCCTATCTCCCCCATGGAAATAGAAGTAGTCATTGAAAGTCTCCCATCCAAACAAACAAAAAAAAAAAAAAAAAGCCCAGGACCAGATGGTTTCAGCTCAGAATTCTACCAGACCTTCAAAGAAGAGCTAACTCCAATTCTCTTAAAACTATTCCACAAAATAGAAACAGAAGGAACATTACCAAATTCATTCCATGAAGCCAAAATCACCTTGGTACCTAAACCTCACAAAGACTCAACAAAGAAAGAGAATTTCAGGCCAATCTTCCTTATGAATATTTATGCAAAAATACTCAACCAAATACTTGCAAACCGAATACAAGAACACATCAAAGATATCATCCACTATGACCAAGTAGGCTTCATCCCAGGTATGCAGGGGTGGTTCAATATACAGAAGGATATTGTGAATCAATGTGATCCACAATATTAACAAACTGAAAGAAAAAAACCACATGATAATCTCCCTAGATGCTGAAATAGCATTTGACAAAATCCAACATCCATTCATGTTTAAAGTATTGGAGAGATCAGGGATACAAGACACATATCTAAATATAGTAAAGGCAATATACAGCAAGCCTATAGCCAACATCAAACTGAATGGAGAGAAACTTAAAGCAATCCCAGTGAAATCAGGGACAAGGCAAGGCTGCCCACTCTCTCCATATCTCTTCAATATAGTGCTGGAAGTTCTTGCTAGAGCAATAAGAAAGTTGAAGGAGATCAAGGGGGTACAGATTGGAAAGGAAGAAGTCAAATTATCACTATTTGCAGATGATATGATAGTATATGTGAGCGATCCCAAAAACTCTACCAGGAAATCCTACAGCTGATAAATATCTTCAGCAAATTGACCAGATACAAAATTAACTCAAAAAATCAGTAGCACTCCTGTATACAAAAGACAAAAGGGCTGAGAAAGAAATTAGGGAAACAACACCCTTCACAATAGCCACAAATGACATAAAGTACCTTGGTATAACCCTAACCAAGCAAGTCAAAGACTTCTATGAAAAAAAATTTCAATTCTCTGAAGAGAGAATTAGAAGAAGATATCAGAAGATGGAAAGATCTCCCATGCTCATGGCTTGGCAGGATTAACATAATAAAAACTGCCATCTTACCAAAAGCAATCTACAGATTTAATGCAATTCCCATAAATTACCAATACAATTCTTTACAGACCTGGAAAGAAAAATTCTCAACTTCATATGGAATAACAAGAAACCCAGAATTCTTAAAACAATCCTCTACAATAAAAGACCTTCTGGAGTTATCTCCATCCCTGATCTCAAGCTGTACTATAGAGCAACAGTTATAAAAAGTGCATGGTACTAGCATAGAAACAGAATGGTGGATCAACGAAACTGAACAGAAGACCTAGAAATAAACCCAAACACTGATGGATACTTGATTTTTGACAAAGATGTCAAAACCATACAGTGGGAAAGATAGCATCTTCAACAAATGGTGCTGGTCCAACTGGATGTCTATATGTAGAAAAATGCAACTAGATCAATACTTATCACCCTGCACAAAACTGAAGTCCAAGTGGATCAAAGACCTCAACATAAAACCAGATACATTAAATAGGCTAGAAAAAAAAGTGGGGAAGAGCCTTGACGTCATTGGTACAGGGGACAACTTCCTGAACAGAACACGAACAGCACAGGCTCTAAGATCAACAATCAATAAATGGGACCTCATGAAACTGAAAAGCTTCTGTAAAGCAAAGGACACCATTATCAAAACAAAATGACTGCCTACAGATTGGGAAAGATTCTTCACAAACCCTTTATCTGACAGAGGGCTAATATCCAGCATATATAAAGAACTAAAGAAGCTGAAAAGCAGGAAACCAAGTAATCCAATTTAAAAATGGGGAACAGAGCTAAACAGAGAATTTTCTGTAGAGGAATATCGAATGGCAGAGAAACACTTGAAGAAATGCTCAACCACATTAGCCATTAGGGAAATGCGAATTAAAATGACCCTGAGATTTCACCTTACACCCATCAGAATGGCCAAGATGAAAAACTCAAGTGACAATACATGCTGGAGAGGTTGTAGAGAAAGGGGAACTCTCCTCCACTGCTGGTGGGAATGTGAACTTGTATAACCACTCTGGAAATCAATTTGGCACTTTCTCAGACAACTAGGAATAATGCTTCCTCAAGATCCAGCCATACCACTCCTAGGCATATATCCAAAAGAGGCTCAAGTACACAATAAGGACATTTGCTCAACCATGTTTGTATCAGCCTTTTTTGTAATAGTCAGAAGCTGGAAACAGCCCAGATGCCCCTCAACTGAAGAGTGGATGCAGAAATTGTGATACATCTACACAATGGAGTAATACTCTGCAATGAAAAATAAGGAAATCATGCAATTTGCAGGTAAATGGTGGGACCTGGAAAGAATCATCCTGAATGAGCTGACCCAAAAGCAGAAAGACACACATGGTATATACTCACTTATATAGACTTATAGGATAAACCTAAAATCTGTCCATCTAAAAAAACTAATCAAGAGAGAGGACCCTGACTAATACGCTCAATCCCCATACCGAAAGGCAAAGAGGCTGGACATCAGAAGAAGAAGAAAGCAGGAAACAACCTAGGAACCTGTCACAGAGGGCCTCTGAACGGCTCTGCCCTGTAGACTATCAAAGCAGATGCTGGGACTTTATGGCCAACTGTTGGGCAGAGTGCATGGAATCTTATGTAAGAAGTGGGAAATAGTAGGTTATGGAGAGGACAGGAACCGCACGAGGAGAGCAACAGAACTAGAAGATTTGAACACAGGGGTCTTCCCAGAGACTCATACTCCAACCAAGTACTAGGCATGGAGATAACCTAAAACCCCTGCACAGATGGAATCAATGGCAGTTTAGTGTCTAAGTAGGTTACATCGTAATGGGAAGAGGGACTGCCTCTGACACAATCTGATAGGCCTGCTCTTTGATCACCTCCCCCTGAAGGGGGAGCAGCCTTACCAGGCCACAGAAGATGACAATGCAGCCATTCTGGATGTGATCTGATAGACTAAGATCAGATGGAAGAAGAGGAGGAGCTCCCCTATTAGTGGACTTGGGGAGGGGCATGCATGAAAAAGGGGAGGGATGTTGGGATGGGGAGGGGAGGAGGGAGGGGTTTATGGGGGGATACAAAGTGAATAAAGTGTAAAAAATTTAAAAAAAGAAAGATCAAATCCAAACACAAGCTATAGTATTCAAAAGTGTAATGCTTATGTAAAGAAAGACATTCAAACAGAGAAAATAATTGAGCAGATTATATCATGTGGCCCTATTATATGAAATATCCAAAATGAACCAATTTAAAAATCATAAATACAGAAAATAATGTTTCCCAGGGAGTGGAAGGAGGGATGAGAAGTAACTGCTTAATTAAAACATCAGTGTTTTGCTTTTGGAAAGATGAAAAAATTGGAACCACATAGAAGTGATAATAAAACAGCCTTCTGGTTGCCCTATGCACCACTGAACAGCAGATTTTAAAATGCTAAGTTTTATGGCATATATATTTTCTAAAAATAAAAATACCACTGTATGTATAAACTCCCAATAGAGTCCAAAGCAGGGAGAGCAAGCACTGCGCAGGCTCGAGGAGAAGGGGCTGGGGAAAGGAGAAAGAAAACAAAAGATAAAATGGGAATTGCTGAAAGTGATACATGAAATAACAACAAAAATGGGCAATTGGGACTGGAGAGGTGGCTCAGTGCTTAAGAGCCCTGTCTGCTCTTCCAAAAGACCTAGGTTCAATTCCCAGCCCCCACATGGAAGCTCACAACTGTCTGTAACACCAATTCCAAGGGATCTGACTCCTTCACACTAATGCGCATAAAATAAAATTAAAATAAATTATATTAATAATAACAACAATAATAATAAAGATCCAGTTATGCAATTCCTAGGCATATGACCAAAGGACTGTATATCTCCCTACAGAGATATTTTCTTCTCCATTTTCATTGCTGCACTCTTCACAATAACTATGAAATTGAAATAGCCTAGATGTCATTTGACAGCTGAAAGAATAACTGTGATACATGCACACAATAGAACACTATTCAGATATTAAAAAAAAAAAAACTACATTAGGAAATTTGCAAGTCCACGATAGGGCTGGAAATATCCATTCTGTGTGAAGGTAGCCAGACCCAGAAAGACAAATGCCTAATGTTCTTTCATATGTGGATTCTAGATTCAAAACTTTGTATATGTATTTTAAAATCGGTTTCTTTATGAGACAGAAACCTAGTAAGAGGCCATGTGGTGATGTCAATGGAAGGGAATAAAGAATATGTATATATTGTCATATACATATTCACATATAAAAGGAGTAGTAGAGAGTGCCACACCCAGGCGGTACTAAGCAGACACAGTGGGTTTTTCAAAAGGGAGAGAGCATATGAAGTTGGGAGGAAAAAGTGGTGATGGAGATAGGAGAGAAAATGGAGGGTAGGGATAAGGGATGGGTTTAATCAAAACATATACATGTATAAAAATTCCTACAGCTCAGTATCCAAGTGGTCTTCATAGTAATGGGACAGAGACTGTCTCTGACATGAACTGAATGGCCTTCTCTTTGATCACCTCCCCCTAAAGGGGCGGGAGCAGCCTTAGCAGGCCACAGAAGAAGACAATGCAGCCACTCCTGATGACACCTGATAGAAAGAAGGAAGGGGAGGAGGACCTCCCTTTTCAGTGGACTGGGAGAGGGAGACAGGTGGGGAAGAGGGAGGGTGGGATTGGGGGGAGAGGAGGAAGGGAGGTACAGGGGAGATACAGAGCGAATAAACTGTAATTAATAAAAATAATTTTAAAAAGCCAAAAAATTTCATTTAAAATTTATTTAATGTAACTCTCAGGCTTAGCCTATTCTTTGGATGTGGGTCTCTTGCATCTGTTTCCATCAACTGCTGGAAAGCCTTTCAAAAGACAGTAATGCTAGGTTCCTGTCTGAAACTATAAAAGAGTATCATTTATAGTGGTAGCTCTCTCCCATGGCTATGTCTCAAGTTGGGCCAGTCATTGGTTTGCCATTCCCTCAGTCTGCTCCATATTTACCCCTATACTTTTTATAGGCAAGACAAGTTTTGGGTCAAAGGTTTTAGGGGTGGATTGTTGTCCTCTTCCTCCCCTGGAAGTCCCACCTGGCTACATGAGTTGACTACTTCAGGTTTCTTAACCACCACTGTTAGGGGTCTCAGCTAGAGGCACCCCCATAGACTACCAGAACCTACCTTGTCCCAGAGATGAACCTCATAGATTTTCATTCTCTCTCCCAGTTCTCCCCCTCACTACCCTTCTCTGTTCTCTGAACTCCTGATCCTCTACCCTCTTACCCTCCCCATGCCCTCCCCCATCCAGTTTCCTCCCTCTGTTACTTTTTTATTTCCAGCTCTGGATGACATTCAAGTATCTTTTTGCTTCTTTAGGTCTGTGGATTGTATTATGGTTATCCTGCACTTTATGACTAGGAGGAAGGAGAGAGGGAGATAAAGGAGTCAAGGACACCATAAGACTTAAAGAGTTAAATATCCTGGGTCAGTAGGAGCTTACAGAGACTGAACCAGCAACAAAAGAGCATGTATGCATTGGGCCTAGACCCCTTCACATATGTAGCAGATGTGCCATTTGGTCATGTGGGTCCCCTAACAATGGGAGTAGGGAGATATCTGAAACTGCTGCCTGCCACTGCATCCCTTTGCCCTGTTGGGCTGCCTTGTCAGACCTCAGTCGGAGAGGATGCACTTAGTCTTGTTGTGACTTGAGGTGCCAGGGTGGGTTGATACCCCTTGGGAGACTCTCCTTCTCTGAGAAGAAGGAAAGGGAAAATGGGAGGAGGGGGATGTGAGGGTATGAGTGGGAGAATAGGAGGGAGGGGCCCGGATCAGACTGTAACGTGATTAAATGAAAAAAATATATATATTAAAAGATAAAACTATTAAGATAACTACCCCCAAAAACAACAGAAATTATTTAAATTCTAAACACTTCTATTGTGTGACATTACATAAACTATCAGTGTTTTCATGTCCCTTCTCTTATAGGAGAGTAAATGTTTATGAAAATGTGTGTGTCTAAGAAAAATCTAGCTGAAATGAAATAGTAGGCAGTTTTTAAAAAGCAGTTGGCTTGAAAATGAAAATAGGATCTTGAAAATTTTTTTAATTTTTATTTATTTTTTATTAATTACACTTTATTCACTTTGTATCTCCCCATAAACTCCTCCCTCCTCACCACCTAATCCCACCTTCCCTCCCCCTTCTTCACACATGGCCCTCCCCAAGTACACTGATAAGGGAGGTCCCCCTCTCCTTCCTTCTGATCTTAGTCTATAGATCTCATCAGGAGTGGCTGCATTGTCATCTTCTGTGGCCTGGTAAGGCTGCTCCCCCCTCAGGGTGACATGATCAAAGGGCAGGCCAATCAGATTATGTCAGAGACAGTCCCTCTTCCCATTACTATGTAACCCACTTGGACACTAAACTGCTGTGGGCTACATCTGTGCAGGGGTTCTAAGTAATCTCCATGCCTGGGGGTTCTAAGTAATCTCCATGCCTGGTACTTGGTTGGAGTATGAGTCTCTGAGAAGACCCCTGTGTTCAAATTTTCTGGTTCTGTTGCTCTCCTTGTGGAGTTCCTGTCCTCTCTAGATCTTACTATTTCCCACTTCTTTCATAAGATTCCATTCACTCTGCCCAACAGTTGGCCATAAGTCTCAGCATCTGCTTTGATAGTCTGCAGGGCAGAGCCTTTCAGAGGCCCTCTGTGGCAGGTTCCTAACTTGTTTCCTGTTTTCTTCTTCTTCTGATGTCCTTCTTCTTTTCCTTTCAGGATGGGGAGTGAGCATTTTAGTCAGGGCCCTCCCCCTGATTAGTTTCTTTAGATGTACAAATTTTAGTAGGTTTATCCTATGTTATATGTCTGTATGAGTGAGTATATACCATGTGTGTCTTTCTGCTTCTGGGACAGCTCATTTAGGATGATCCTTTCCAGATCCCACCATTTACCTGCAAATTTCATGATTTCCTTATTTTTCATTGCTGAGTAATATTCAATTGTGTAGATGTACCACAGTTTCTGTATCCATTCTTCACTGTTTGTTGACATCGCTACCTCTGTGAGAGTTATGCATTCTCTCTTGGATGGCATTCTCTTCCTGCTGCCTGCTATCTGGTTATGGAATTCTCAGCTCTCTATCCAGTACCATGTCAGACTGTACACCATGATATTTCCTGACATGGTGATAATGTGCTAAACCTATCAAAGTGTAAGCCAGGTCTAGTGAAGTGCTTTTCTTTTTAAAAGTTACCATGGTCATAGTGTCTCTTCACAGCTATAGAAACCCTAGGTAAGCCAGTAGGTGTGATACGAAAGAAAAATAAATTGTGAACTCTTTGCTCTTGTATTAACTAAACCTTTAATTAGCATTAAATTTTACAATCAAATATTAAGTAGAAAAAATTTATTTTTTTATTTTATTATCGTTGAAATATATTGAAAGTAAAATATTCTACCCACTATATTAACAGCTGTGATCTGCAAACATTGCACTAATTTATTCAATTCTACAACAAAAGTCAAAATACTTTTCCTTTTGAGACTACAAGGATCCTACAAGAAAAAAAATGCTGCAGTTTCAATCATTTTCAAAATGTGTAGCATTATAGAGGAAATGGGTAATGTCCCTAACTATACTTCTCCAAGACATTTCCATATGCTTTCTTTTTAATATTTAAATCTAAGTATTTTAATATCAAGGTTAATGAGGGAAATTGGTCTGTAATTCTCTTTCTTTGTTGAGTCTTTGTGTGGTTTGGGTATCAGGGTGACTGTGGTCTCACAAAATAAATTTATCAATGTTCCTTCTGTTTCTGTTCTGTGAAATATTTGAGTATTGTCATTATCTCCTTTTTAAAACTCTGCACTAAAACTGTCTGGCCCTGGACTTTTTTGGTTGGGAGGTTTTTAATGACTACTTCTATTTCCTTAGGGGTTATGGGTCTATTTAAATTGTTTATTTGATATTGATTTAACTTGGGTAAGTGCTCTTTATCAAAATTGTCTATTTCTTTAATACGTATTTTTGAAGTATTACCTAATGATTCTTTAGACTTTCTTTTTTAATTAAATTTTTATTTTTTATATTAATTACAGTTTATTCTCTTTGTATCTCAGCTGTAGCCCTGTCCCTCATTCAGTGGACTTGGAGAGGGCCATGCATGAAGAAGAGGGAGAGAAGGTGGGATTAGGAAGGGAGAAGGGAGGGGTTTATTGGGGGATACAAAGTGAATAAAGCGAGTGGGAAACAGTAAGATCTGGAGAGGACTAGAACTCCACAAGGAGAGCAACAGAACCAAAAAATCTGAACACAAGGGTCTTTCCTGAGACTGATATTCCAAACAAGGACTATGCATGGAGATAACCTAAGACCCCTGCACAGATGTAGCCCATGGCAGTTCAGTATCCAAGTGGGTTCCATTGTAATAGGAACAGGAAATGTCTCTGACATGAACTGATTGGCCTGCTCTTTAATCACCTCCCCCTGAGGGGGAAGCAGCATTACCAGGCCACAGAAGAAGACAAGGCAGCCACTCCTGATGAGACCTAATTGACTAGGATCAGAAGGAAAGAAAAGAAGTCCTCCCCTATCAGTGGACTTGGGGAGGGGCATGCATGCAGAGGGTAGAGGAAGGGAGGGATTGGGATGGGAGGAAGGAGGGAACCACAAGGGGGGATACAAAGTGAATAGAGTGTAATTAATAAAGAAAAAATAAAAGGAGAACTTGAAAAACATATTCATCTTACCAAAAGCAACCTACTGATTCAAAGCAATTCCCTTCAAGATTCCAACACAATTATTTACTGACCTTGAAAGAACAATACTCAACTTTATATGGAAAAACAAACAAAAACAGGAAATATAAAACAATCGTGTACAAAAGAAGAACTAGCAGTATCACCATCCCTGATTTAAAGCTCTACTGCTGAGCAAAAGTAATGAAAACCACATGGTATTGGAATAAAAACAGACAGATTGATCAATTGACTTGAATTGAAGACCCAGATATAAGCCCATGTACCTATGGACACATGATTTTTGATAAAAAGTGGAGTTATACAATGGAAAAAAATAGCATTTTCAACAAATGGAGCTGGTCTGAATGGGTGTCAGCATGTAGAAGAATGCAAATAGATCCATGTCAATCACCATACACAAATTCAAGTCCAGTTAAATCAAGGACTTCTACATAAACCTACACTGAACTTGACAAAGTAAGGGACTAGCCATGAAAACATTAGCACATGAGACAGTTTCTTGAGAACACCAATAAGCACAGGCACTAAGATCAACAAGTAATAAATAGGACCTCATGAAACTGAAAAACGTCTGTAAGGCAAAGGACGCAGTCTAGACAAAGAGGCAGCCAACCGAATGGGAAAAGAGTTTCACCAACTCCACATCTGACAGAGGGCTAATATCCAAAATATATAAAGAACTCAAGAAAAGACACATAAAAAAATCAAATAATCTGATTAAAAATGGGGTAAAGAGATAAACAGACAATTTTCAACAGAGAAACCTCAAATGGCAGAGAAGAGCCTAAAGAAATGTTCAGTATGCTTAAACATTAAGGAAGCAAAAAAATCAAAATGACTCTGAGATTCCTTCTTACACCTGAAAGGATGGCCAAGATTAAAAACACAAGGGATGGCACACACTGGTGAGGATGTGGAATCTTGCACAGCCACTTTAGATATCAACATGGATGTATCTAAAAAAATTGGTAATCTACATCAAGAACCAGCTATACCACTCTTGGGCATACACCCAAATGGCTGTTCATCTTAACACAAGGACACTTACTCAACTATGTTCATAGCAACTTTTTCCTAACAGATGGAAACTAGAAACAGCCAAGTTTTCTCTTGACTGAAAAGTGGAAGAAGGAAATTTGGTACATTTTCACAGCTGTTAGGGGAAAAATGACATCATGAAATTTACAGGCAAATGGATGGAACTAGAAAAAAAAATCATCGTGAGTGAGGTAATCTAGACCCAGCAAGGCAGACATTTTATGTTTGTACTTATAAGTGGATAATGGCTGTAAAATAAAGGATGATCATGCTACAATCCACAGACCCAGAGAGGCTAAGCAGCAAGCAGGGCTCAAGGGGGAATGCCTGAATCTCTCTGAGAAGATAAAATAAAATAGATTTCATGGTTGGATTAGAAGCAGGTGGGGAAGCAAATAGGAGGGAATAGGTGTGGGGAGATAAAGGGAGAAGTACTGGGAGAGACAACTGAAATTAGTGGACAAAACTAGTGCAATGGAAATGTCCAGGAATCTATAAGTGTGATCCCAGCTAAGACTTCAAGTAATGAGGGATATGGAACCTGAATGGGCTCTCTTCTGTAACCAGGGAAGGTTTCTAGTGGAATTAGGACAAAAACCCAGTCACAAAATGTTTGACCTGTTATTGGCCTTGCCTATAAGATGTGCAGAGGCAAAGATAGAGCAGAAATTGAAGGAATGACCAGCTAATGACTGTTACAGCTTAAAACTCATGCCCAGACTTTGCGTAGGGGGCCAGGAACCAGAGGCAGGATAGCCCAGAGGCTAGGGCCAAACATGACTAGCAAAACAAGGCTGGAAACAATAAGTCAATGGAATTATTCCTAATGATATTCTTCTATATTTTTAGACAGGAGCCTAGCCTAATAGCCATCAGAGAGGCTTCACCCAGCAACTGATGAAAACAGATGTAGACACCAATAGTCAAATATTACTCTGAACTTGGAGAATCCTAGGAAGAGGGGGAGAAAGGACTATAAAAGCCAGAGTGCTCAAAGATACCACAACAAAACCTACATAATCAATTAACAGGCTCATAGCAGCCCACAGAGACTGAACTGACAACCAGGGAGCTTGCATGGGTCTAACATAGGCCCTCTGCATATGTGGTATGGTTTCATAGCTTGGTTTTCTCATGGGACTCCTAATAGTGGGAGCAGGTGCTGTCTCTGACTCTTTTGTCTGCTTTTGGACCCCCTTTCTTCTACTGGGTTGCCTTAATATGAGGGGATATGCATAGTCTTATTGCAACTTGTTATGCCATGTTTTGTTGATATCCCTAGAGCCCTGTCCTTTTCTGAAGGAAAATGGAGGAGTAGAGTGGGGGAAGAGAAGCAGTGGCAGGGAATGGACTGGTAGGAGGGAAGGAAGGGGAAACTGTGCTAAGGATGTAATATATGATAAAATAAAAATTTTTAAAGTGCATAAATAAATAAATATTTGAATATAGAAATGTTATGACAAAGTAGAAATAATATACCATCAGTCATTCAAAAGCTATGTATCTTAGTATGATTTATTCTATGCTGATGTTTCTTTTTATTTGTTTGGACAATTATAAGCATTTGTTCAATGTTTGAGTGACTCTATCATCTTTTTATTTAGTACCTTTGTATTTTTGAAGTTAAAATATAATTACATCATTTTCCAGTTCTTTCTTTCCACAGTCTCCTCCTGTGTACATTCATCTGCCTTCTCTCAAAACTGTTGGTTCTTTTTATTGTGATATATATATATATATATATATATATATATATATATATATAT
>NW_026596089.1:641277-654601 GCF_907164565.1 Psammomys obesus | reverse complement strand
ATATATATATATATATATATATATATATATATATATATATATCACATATATAATCCAAATGTATCCCAATGTATATAGAACTTGCTTAGTCAATGTAATATAACTTGGATATATATAATTTTAGAGCTGCCATCATGTTATGGAAATTGAAATTTTTTTCCTTTTGATATTTCTTAAATATCATTATCTTGACGATTTTTTTCTTGAGTTATCTGGCTTTATTTAAGCAAAAATAGTTGAGAAAAAGACATAGGTATACATCTCTAAATGAGAATACGTTACTTTAATGCCTACATTAAATACTAAATTTCTCAACATGGGACACAGTAGATAACCTGAAACTGATATTTACCATACTCCATAAACAGAGAAAGTTGATTAAAAACTAAGGCTATTTCCTTCAGAAAGCTTTATACATGCTTATTTATATAATCCTTTAAAATACATTTAAAGAGTAGTCACAGCTGTGTTCATTAATAGTAGTTTCAATATTATGTAGCATTGGTATGCACAAATAACAATAATGGCAACAACAACAAAAATTACCACAAAACAGACAAGTGGGGAAGATGTGGAGTAAAGATGGTGGTGGGAGATTAGAGAGGGCTGAGGTGAGAGTGTTAAGTATGTTCTATGAACCTGTGTGAAACTGTCTCAGAACAAATTTGATTCATAAAAGAGTCACACCCCTGCCAACTCACCAAGTGGCAAGAAATTTCCAGCCTCATTTTAATCTATGGGAGCTGGTCCATCCTGGACTGTTAACTGTGGTTCCAGAATGTACTGTGTAGACCATGAGAACTGTTGGCATGAAAACATCTGAAGGCCTTTTCTTTCTTTATTTTATGTTCTCTTGACAGATCAAGAAGGACCACATTTAAAATGAACACAAAGGGCTTGTTGTCTTCAAGATGCTGTGAAAGGAAATTTGATGAGAAAGTACAGTATGATCTGTATCTCAGAAGATTCAGAGAAGGATTAAAAGGCACTTCTCTGGAAGTGCCTTGACATTATTGATCAAGACACATCAATAATTATACATTATTGATACAATACATCAGTTGCCATGTTGACTGAGTTACTGTAAAATATCATACAGTCCTTCCATAGAAAAAAAGAAGTTAGATATTTGCCTGAAATGCTTTTTTATTATTCTATTATTATTATTATTATTATTATTATTATTATTATTATTATTATTATATTTTTATTTACAATTTATTCAGTTTGTATTCCAGTTGTAGCCTCTGCCTTATATCTTTCCCAGTCCCATCCTCCCTCTTTCTCCCTTTCAATAACCCTCTTCCCTAGTCCACTGATAGGGAAAGTCTTCTTGTCCTTTCTGGGTTCTTTTATATTCCCCTCCTTCCATAAGTCTCCCAACTCTCTGTCCAAAGTTTGGCTGTGAGTTTCTGCATCTGTTTCAATACTCTGCTGGTTGGAATCCTTTAGAACAGATCTGTGGTAGGCTCCAGTCCTATTTCCTCTCTTCTACCTCTTCCAGTATCTTTCCTGTTTTTCTTTCTGTATGAGAACTAAGCATCTTTCCTAGGCTCCTCCCTGAAATTTAGCTTCTTTAGGTCTGTAGATTTTAGTGTGTTTATCCTATACAATATGGCTAATATCCACTTATAACTAAGTATATACCATGCATGTCTCTCTGTTTCTTGGGATATCTAACTCAGCGTGATCTTTTCTGCTTCCATCCATTGGCCTGCAAACTTCATGATTTCTTTGTTTTTAATAGCTGAGTGGTATTCCATTGTGTAAATGTAACACAATTTCTCTATTCATTATTCAGTTGATGAACATCTAGCAAAGACCCAGAAATAAACCCATACCTCTATGAACTCTTGATTTTTGACAAAAAGCCAAAATCATACAATGGAAAAAGACAGCATCTTCAACAAAAGGTGCTGGTCTAACTGGATGTCCACATGTAGAAAAATACAAATAGACCCAGGTATATCACCCTGCACAAAATTAAAGTCCATGTGGATCAAATACCTCAACATAAAACCAGACACACTAAATCTGTTAGAAGAAAAAGTGGGGAAGAGCCTTGAACTCTTTGGCATAGGAGACAACATCCTGGACAGAATACCAAGAGCTCAGGGTCTGAGATCAACAATCAATACATGGAACCTCCTGAAATTTATAATCTTCTGTAAAACAAAGGAAATCCTTAACACAACAAAACGACAGCCTATAAATTGGGAAAAGATCTTCACTAAAACTACAGCTGACAGAGGGCTAATATCCAGAATATATAAAAAAAAAAACTCAAGAAATTAAATAATCAAATTAAAAATGGGGTACAAAGCTAAACAAAGAATTCTCAACAGAGGAATATGGAATTGCAAAGAAGCATTTAAACAAATGTTCAATCTGTACACTTTAAGAAGCTAATCAAGAAGGAGAACCCTGGATAAGATGATCAATCCTCATTCAGAAAGGCAAATGGAATTGACATCAGAATAGGGAGAAAACAGGGAATAGGACAGGAGCCTACCACAGAGGGCCTTTGAAAAACTCTACCCAGCAAGGTATCAAAACAGATGCTGAGAAACATAGCCAAACTTTGGGTAGAATGCAGGGAATCTTATGAAAGAAAGGGGAGATAGAAAGACCTGGAGGGGATAGGAGCTCCAAAAGGAGAGCAGCAGAACCAAAAAATCTGAGCACAGTGGTCTTTTCTGATACTGATACTCCAATCAAGGACCCTGCATGGAGATAGAGTAGAACCCCTGCACAAATGTAGCATTTGGAAGCTCAGTATCCAACTTGGTACCCTAGTAAGGGCAAAAAGGACTGTCTCAACTCAGTGGCTAGCTCTTGGATCCCCTCCCCCTGAGGGGAGAGCAGCCTTACCAGGCCACTGAGGAAGACAATGTAGCCAGTCTTGATGAGACCTGATAGATTAGGGTTGGATGGAAGGAGAGGAGGACCTCTCCTACCACTGGACTTAGGGAGGGGCATGGGAGAAGAAGAGACAGGGAGAGTGGGAATAGGAGGGGCTGAGGGAGAGGGCTACAGCTGGGACACAAAGTGAATAAACTAATTTATAAAAAAAATTAAAAAAAACCCACAAAAAATACAAACACAAAAGAAATGTTCTTAGTCATCCTTTGTCATCAGGAAAATGCAAATAAAAATGACTCTGAGATTCTATCTCACACCCATTAAATGGCTAAGATCAAAATCTCTAGTGACAACACATGCTGGAGAGGATGTGGAGAAAGTGGAACCCTCTTCCATTGCTGCTGGGAATGTAAACTTTTACAACTACTTTGTAAATCAACTTGGTGCTTTCTCAGAAAACTGGGAATATTCCTATTTCAAGATCCAGCTATACCACTTCTGGGTATATATCCAAAAGATGTTTAACCATGCAACAAGGACATTTGCTCAGCTATGTTCATAGCAGCTTTATTTGTAATAGCCTGAAAATGTTTGCATGGTTTTACAGAATGCATTCTTTTAGAATCTAAGATTTACAGTTAGTATGGCTTATTTCATGGTTTTGGGGTGTCATGGACTTATGACATTTGTGTTTTCCTCATTCTTGATGAAGAAAATAAGCAGTGACTTTTCAGATAATTTATACAATTCATGTCTATGTTCCAAAAATTTCTAAGTATTTGTGCTTATGTTTTATGTACACTCTGTGAGCATCTACATTAGAAACCACATTAAAAATCCATCTTGCTGGCTCAGTAAGTAAAAACGCCTGCTGCCAAACTTGACTTTGATAGCTGGGACACACATGAGAGAAGAATGAAGTCATTCCCACAAGTGGTCCTCTGATGTCTACTTGCAGGTGGTTGCATACAGTCTTACAAATACATGTGCACTGGAGCAAACCCACAATAATATAAACAACAAATAAATAAAACGTAAAAGTATTGATATTACCAGACACTAACATTTTAGAAGTCCTCAAAATGTTTCTCTGAGAACAATAGTCTGTGACATCATAAGCACAGGTAAACTTTCCTGGGGCTTGCTGGCTGTCGCCTGCAAAGCCAGCAAGCTGAAACCTTCAGAGTCACATTCCAGGTATTCAGAGGAACACTTTGAGCCTTTTGAACAGCAGTCCTCCAAATTTCAGTGTTTCCATGACAACCTCTGTATTCTTCAGGTATACACTGGTATCACATCTTGCCAACGGAGAAGCCCATGTTATCTCTCTGGGTAACTACTTAAATTATCACCATTTAAAATAGTGACAATTAAAGAATTTTCACTTCAGGCTGTATTAAGGTATCAGGCAGCTCTCTGAAGAAGGTAAGTGATAATTTTTGTAATTATCTATCTACAAAATAACATATGATGCCTTACAAAGAGGAATGATTATATTCTTAGTGCTCCTAACTAAAAGAAAAAAAAAACTGATTCTTAGAATTTTGTACTTCAAATGCAAATGCACGTGTGGGTCATAATTTACTTGCACAAGGGAGTAATTAAGAGGTGTGGCATAGATCACCTATGTGACCTTAGCAGAGAAAAAGATGTTTCTTATTCTGGAATCTAGGAATTCTGGATAAATCACTACAAAAGGAAGGCAAAATAATATGACATATTTATTTTTACTTTTGATTGGTAATAATTCTATTGCTTTTGTCATTTTCTCTGATTTCTTCTCAGAGAAATAGGAGATACTAATTTGCAAAGACAACTTTTTTCTTCATGATACAGTGCTAGAAGTTTTGTAGTTCATAGAGCTGATATATAATTAGTGAAAGAAATTATATATGTATATTGATATATCCAATAAAGGAAACTATTACAGCCTTAACGATATAACATAAATCATTTTTAGGATATTTTTATAAATTTTTATCTATCAGATAATACCTACCTCCTCCTAAAGTGTACACATTTTGTTAACAGATAAAGTCATGGTGTAGAGATATAGCTCATTTGTAGAAAATATTCATGGAGCCACCAAAGCTGGGGTCAATAGCTAGTACAGTTAAGAGAGAGACAAGTGATAGTCTTTCATTTTCCTAGGAAAAATAAGTTTAAATAATTCATAAATATGTACAATATAATTATTATTGATTAAATTGCCCCTAGAGAAAACAATGTCATAGCAAATGTGGTCTGCACATTTCAGTCAATTTTATTTTACAAAGTACATACTAAATATTGCTAAGAGCACTGCCAATACTGGAACCAATGGATGGCAGTTTCTACTAAACAATATTATTTTCAACATTTAGTGCTTTTACAGTCAGTGTCTCAGAAAGGAAATAGTCATGCCTATTTAATAAAATTTTAGTTGGCTTCATGTATATATATATGTATATATATACATGTATATATATACATATATATAATGATATATATGAATATAGCATTAAGGATATATATATATATATGTATATATATGTGTGTGTGTGTATATATATATACACACACTTAATGGTCTTTCATGTTGTTGCCATAAAATACACCACATCTAGAAGTAAGAAATACGAATGGAATAGAGTAAAACTTTTCTACGCTTTCAAATGTTTTGAGGCAGGAGTGGTCACAGTGGAAAGTAGATTGAGATTTAGCAGGAAAGGGAGGGAAAATGGCTTATGGTCAGAAAAACAACAAGGGAGGAGGTATGAAAAGGACATAGGCAATCATATTTTTTAAATTTTATTTTATTTTTATTAATTACAGTTTATTCACTTTGTATCTCATCGATAGCCCCCTCCCCCATCCTCTTCCAAATCCACCCTACCTCCCTCTTCTTCTCCTATGCCCCTCCCCCAGTCCAATGGTAGGGGAGATCCTCCTCCTCTTCCATCTGAACCTAGTCTATGAGGTCTCATCAGGACTTGCTGCACTGTCTTCCTCAGTGAACTGGTAAGGTTGCTCCCCCATCAGGTGGAAGTGATCAATGAGCCAGCCCATTAGTTCATGTCAGAGACAGTTCCTGTTCCTATTATTGAGGAACCCTCTTGGACACTGAGCTGCCATGGGCTACTTCTGTGCAGTCGTTCTAAGTTATCTCCATTAAGGGTTCTTGTTTGGAGTATTAGTCTGACAAAATACCCCTGTGCCCAGATTTTTTGGTTCTGTTGCTTTCCTTGTGGAGCTCCTATTCACTCCAGGTCTTTCTATTTTCCCCGACTTTCACATGATTCCCTGCACTCTGCTCAAAGTTTGGCTATAAATCTCAGGATATATTTTGTTAACCCAGCTGGGTAGAGTCTTTCAGAGGCTCTTTGTGCTAGGCTCCTGTCCTGTTCCCTGTTTTCTCTCCCTTCCCATGTCTGTCTCATTTGCCTTTCTGAATGAAGATTAAGCATCTTTATACCTAGAATCCTCCTTCATGATTAGCTTTCTTAGTACAGATTTTAGTATGATTATCCTATATTGTATGATTAATTTCCACTTAAGTGAGTATATACCATGTGTATCTTTCAGCTTCTGGGATACTTCACTCAGGATGATCTTTTCTAGATCCCACCATTTGCCTGCAAATTTCATGGTTTCCTTCCTTTTAATTGCTGAGTAGTACTCCATTGTGTAAATATACCACAATTTCTGTATCCATTCCTCCGTTGATCAACATCTGGGTTGTTTCCAGGTTCTGGTTATTACAAATAAAGCTGCTACAAACATGGTTGAGAAAGTATCCTTGTTGTATACTTGAGCATCTTTTGGATATATATATGCCTAGGAGTTGTATAGCTGGATCTTGAGATAGCACTATTCCTAATTATCTGAGAATGCACCAGATTGATTTCCAAAGTGGTTGTACAAGTTCACATTCCCATCAGCAATGAAGAAAAGTTCCTCTTTCTCCAAATCCTCTCCAGCATGTGTTGTCACTTTAGTTTTTGATAGTAGCCATTCTGATGGTTGTAAGGTAAAATCTCAGGGTTGTTTTGATTTGCATTTCCCTGATGACTAAAGATGTTGAACATTTCTTTAAGTGTTTCTCTGCCATTCAATGTTCCTCTATTGAGAATTCTCTGTTTTGTTCCGTACCTGAGTTTTTAATTGGGTTACTTGATTTGTCGATGTTTAACTTAAGTTCTTTATAAATTCTGGAAAATAGATCTCTGTCAGATATAGGGTTGGTGAATATCCTTTCACAACCTGTAGGCTATCATTTTGTTCTGATGAGAGTGTCCTTTGTTTTACAGAAGCTTTTCAGTTTCATGAGGTCCCATTTATTGATTGTTGATCTTAGAGCCTGTGCTGTTGGTGTTCTGATCAAGAAGTTGTCACCAGTGTCAATGAGTACAAGGCACTTCCCCACTTTTTCTTCTAATAGGTTTAATATATCTGTTTTTATATTAAGGTCTTTGATTCACTTGGATTTTAGTTTTGTGCATGGTGATAAGTATGGATCTATTTGCATTTTCTACATGTAGACATTCAGTTAGACCAGCACAATTTGTGAAAGATGTTATCTTTTTTCCAGTGTATGGTTTTGTCATCTTTGTAAAAAATCAGGTGTCCATAAGTGTGTGGATTTATTTCTGGTTCTTCTATTCAATACAATTGGTCCACCATTCTGTTTCTATCCCAGTAACTTGCAGTTTTTATTACTGTTGCTCTATAGTACAGCTTGAGATAAGGGATGGAGATACCTCCAGAAGATCTTTTATTGTAGAGGATTGTTTTAGTGATTCTGGGTTTCTTGTTATTCCATATAAAGTTGAGAATTTTTCTTTCAATGTCTGTAAAGAATTGTGTTAATATTTGATGGGAATTGCATTGAATGTGTAGATTGCTTTTGGTAATATGGCCATTTTACAATATTAATTGTGCCAAGGCCATGAGAATGGGAGATCTTTCCATCTTCTGATATCTCCTTCTATTTCTTTCTTCAGAGACTGAAAGTTTTTTTCATACATTTCTTTCATTTGCTTGGTTAGAGTTACACCAAGGAACTTTGTGTCCTTTGTGGCTATTGTGAAGGGTGTTGTTTCCCTAATTTCTTTATCGGCCCTTTTGTTTTGTGTATACAGGAGGGCTACTGATTTTTTTGAGTTGACTTTGTATCTAGCCACCTCACTGAAGGTGTTTATCAGCTATAGGAGTTCTCTGGTAGAATTTTTTGATGTCACTCAGGTATACTATCATAACATCTGTAAATAGTGATAATTTGATTTCTTCCTTTCTGAACTGAATCCCCTTGATCTCCTATAATATGCTCTATCAAGGACTTCGAATACTAAATTAAAGAGGTATGGAGAGAGTGGGCAGCCTGCCTTGTCCCTGATTTCAGTGGGATTGATTTAAGTTTCTCTCTGTTTAGTTTGATATTGGCTATAGGCTTGCTGTATCTTGCCTTTACTATGTTTAGGTTAAGTGCCTTGTATCCCTGATCTCTCCAGAACTTTAAACATAAATGAATGTTGGACTTTATCAAATGCTTTTTCAGCTTCTAAGGAAATTATCAGGTGTTTTTTTTTCTTTCAGTTTGTTTATATGCTGGATTATATTGATGCATTTCTGTTTATTGACTCCCCTTCCTCTCCACCCCCCGCATATATTGGATGAAGCCTATTTGGTCTTAGTGGATGATATCTTTGATGTGTTCTTGGATTTGGTTTGCAAGTATCTTATAGAGTGTTTTTCCATCAAAGTTCATAAGAGAGATTGGCCTGAAATTCTCTTTCTTCGTTGGGTCTTCGTGAGCTTCAGTTGTTAAGGTGAATGTGCTTCATAGAATGAGCTTGGTAATGTTCCTTCTGTTTCTATTTTGTGGAATAATTTGAAGATAATTGGAGTTAGTTCTTTTTGGAAGGTCTGGTAGAATTCTGTGCTGAAACCAGTTGGCCAGGGCTTTTTTTTTTTTTTTTGGAAGGGAGACTTTTGATGACAGCTTCTATTTCCTTAGGGGATATAGGACTATTTAATTGATTTCTCTGTTATTGATTCAGCTTTAGCAAGTGGAATCATTCAAAAAATTGTTGATTTAATTTAGTTTTTTTTTTTTTTGGTAATGCATAGGCTTTTGAAGTAAGACCTGATCATTGTTTAGATTTCATCAGAGTGTGTTGTTATATCTCTTTTTTCATTTCAGATTTTGTTGATTTGGGTGGTGTCTCTCTGCCTTTTAGTTAGTTTGGCTAGGGGTTTGTCTATCTTGTTGATTTTCTCAAAAAGCCAGCTCTTGGTTTCATTGATTCTTTGAATTGTTTTATTTGTTTCTAATTTATTGATTTCAGCCCTGAGTTAGATTATTTACAGCCATCTACTCCTTTTGGGTATGTTTGCTTCCTTTTTTGCTAGGGCCTTCAGGTGATCCTGTAAGTTGCTTGAATGAGATGTTTCAAATTTCTTCATGAAGGCACTCAGAGCTCTGAATTTTCTGCTTAGCAAGGCTTTCATTGTGTCCCATAAATCTGGGGATGTTGTGTCTTCATTTTCAATGAATTCTAGCAATTCTATGATTTCTTTCTTTATTTCTCCCCTGACCCAGCTGTCATTTAGTAGTGAGTTGTTCAGTTTCCATGTGTTTGTAGGCTTTTTGCTATTTCTGTTGTTGAGGTCCAGCTTTAGCCCATGGTGGTCAGATAGGATGCAAGGGATTATTTCAATCTTCTTGTATCTGTTGAGGCTTGTTTTGTGACCAACTATACGGTCTATTTTGTAGAAGGTTCCATGAGGTGCTGAAAAGAAGGTAAATTCTATTCTGTTTGGGTGAAAGGTTCTGTAGATGTCTGTTAGGTCCAGTTGATTCATGACCTCTGTTAAAGACATTGTTTCTTTGTTTAATTTTTGTTTTGTTGACCTCTCCTTCTTTGAGAGAGGGGTGTTGAGGTCTCCCACTATTAATGTGTGGGGATCTATGTGTGGTTTCAGTTTCTTTTACAAATATGGGTGCTCTTCTATTTGATGCATAGATGTTCTAAATTGTGATTTCTTCTTGGTGGAATTTTCCTTTGATGAGTATGAAATGATCTTCCTCATTTCTTTTGGCTAATTTTGGTTGAAACTCAATTTTATTATATATTAGAATGGCTATTCTGTTTGCTTCTTGGGTCCATTTGCTTGGGAAACAGTCTTCCAGTCCTTTACTCTCAGGTAATATTTATCTTTGTGACTTAGGTGTTCTTCTTGTATGCAACAAATTGTTGGACCTTGTTTATGCATCCATTTTGTTAGTCTGTGTATTTTTATTCGAGAGTTGAGTTCAGTGATGTTGAAGGAGATTAATGACCAGTGGCCGTTAGATCCTTTGATACTGATGCTGACTGTGGTAGTGTGTTTGTGTGCTTGGGTACTTTTAATTTTGCTGTAGTGAGATTATTTTTTTCCTTTGTTTTCCTGAATGAAGATAGCTTTCCTGAGTTGTATTTTTCCTTCTAGTGTCTTATGTAATGCTGGATTTGTGGGTAGGTATCCTTTAAATTTGTTTTTGTCCTTGAATATCTTGTTTTCTCCACCTATGATGATTGAGAGTTCCATTGGGTATAGTAGCCTGGGCTGACATCTGTGTTCTCTTAGAGTCTGCATGATATCTGTCCAGGCCCTTCTCACTTTCATAGTCTCTGTTGAGAAGTCAGGTGTGAGTTTGATGGGTTTGCCATTAGATGATACATGTTTTTTTTCCCTTGCAGCTTTTAGCTCTTTTTCTTTGTTCTGTATACTTTTTGTTTTGATTATTATTTGAAGGGAGGAATTTCTTTTCTGTTCTAATTTATTAGCTGTTCTGTAGGCCTCTCCTTTAAGTTGGAGAAATTTCTTCTATGATTTTGTTGAAAATATTTTGTGGGCCTTGGAGGAGAGAATCTTTTTTTTTTTTTTTTTCCTCTATTCCTATTATTCTTAGGTTTGGTCTTTTCATGTCATCTTGGATTTCTTGGATGGTCTGTGTCAGGAATTTTTTAGATTTAATGTTTTCTTTGATGGTTACATTGATTTCTTCCATTGTATCTTCCACACCTGACATTCTTTCTTCCATCTCTTGTAGTCTATTGGTTATGCTTACCTCTGTATTTCTTATTTTCTTCCCTGAGTTCTTCCTCTCCATGGTTTCCTCTGTTTGTGTTTTCTTAATTTTTCCCAGTCTATCTTGAGCCATTTTGTTGATTTCCTTTACTTGTCTGACTGTACTTTCCTTTTTTTTCCTTCAATTCCTTCAGCTTGTTAGGCCCAGCAAGAGCCTAAATATAAGAAGGTATGAAGAAAACTCAGGAAATTAATCATCCATTGATGCAAAAACACAAGAGACTCTTCTTGACCATTGTACAATGGGGTCACCCCTGCTGGTCAGCTAGGAATGGCCCCGGGAGACAAAGACCTTGGGTTTTTAAAAGACACAAGGCAGGAATCTCCTGGCATTGCCTTCTTGGCAATTTAGGATTGGATGAAATGTTTAACTTTTAAAATAATTGGTTCGTTCTGGTCACCCTTAGGTCCAGTCAGCCCTGTCATAAATATCTGATCTTCAAGTCAGTTTGGAATTTTCTGCCATCCACAGTTAAATGTGGGAGGGTGATTAACTCATCCATTTGTCTGTTCTGAGGAGTGGGGGTTACAGACTTTGGATCAAAGGTCAGGAGAAGGATTGGGGCATTTGGCCCAGTTTCCAAAGAAAGCCCATCTCACCGGCACCAGCTGGTAGTTTTTTTTTCCATTTAGTAGAGATCTCTGCTTGTTCTCTTTCTTATCTCTGCCCTCACAGATGGCTAATGTCAGGAACTTTTACATTCTTCGGTTCTCTGGAGAAGCACTAAGAGGCTTTATTTAACATGGGCCTAAAACTTGCAAATATAAGTTATAAGGCAATTAAAAGAAACATAGGTTACAAAGTTAGTCTGATTCTTTCATGTCCCGCCCCGCGGGACTTAGTTATTCGTGGGGGCGAAGGGGGTCAATCCTGAAAAAGATGGGGGGAGAGAGAGAAAGGACACAAGCAGACGGTTGCCGGTCAAGTGTCAGCTTTATTGAACTTTGGTGTTTCTTTTAAAACGTGGTTCTGGCAGGGCGGGGGAGAGGGGCAAGAAAAGGGTAGTAGTAGTGGAAAAATACCAAGGCCCTTGGTGGGAAGTCCCCAAGGCTAAGAAGGTGGGTTAAAGAGTTACAAGGCCCGAAGATAACATCGGTGGTCACGGATGTGTCCCAAAGCAAACAGTTTTGGGAACAATGGGTCTTAAGAAACTATGGCCTGCTGGCGTCCAGTGCTTATCCGGCAGGTCAGGCCCTTAGGGAGGGTCCCAGGACTTTGTTCCCAACATCTCCTCCCTTTTTATCTCTTTAAAATGAGGGGACCCTTTAGGATTCTCAATGAGCATAAAAAAGGCATTTTGGAAGAGCCAATTTGTATAGCCTACTCGGGGTTATCCACACAAGCAAGTTTTGGAGGCCGAGTTCCCCAAAGCAGGACGTCACCACCATTGTCGACAGTCTATGCCACTTCTGGTGCAATGGGACAAAACCCTCAGAGTGCTAGGGCCATAGACAGCGCATATCAACAAGTATGGCGGGCATAAGTCCTCATTATGATGAGGGGCACAAACAGGGTCTGAGCCTGGTGGAAGGCAATGCTTGGCCGTTACCCGTCATTGGAGCAACCTCCTCTTATTGCGAGGCTGTCCTGTCTTAGGTGGGCGAAGACTGACTTGCACACAACCGTCACTGACTTACCAGACCACGCAGTTTGTGAAACCATAACACATTAACTCTCTTCAGGAAGAATGAGGGCCAACCCCGAGTTAAGAGCTACAAGACATTTGTTAAATATGTTTGAATTCATTTTAACGAAATTGGTCAGCCAATTGTGAGAATCGTAAAGGTCCAGATCTAGCTGGGAGAGCGGCCCCAGAACTTCCATCTTGGGCCAGGGGATATTAGGGTGGAGAAGTCAAGGGGTCGGGAAGCTGGGGCATCAGGTGGAAGTTCTACGGCAGATTCTTCTTCCCCAGCCAGGCAATGGTAGTGGACTCCAACGGGCTTGATTGCGGAGCTTACCTGGTTCTTAACAAAGTTTGAGAGACGATTAAAGGCCCAAGGGCCAAAAGAGAGAAGCAAAAGGATACCTACAAAAGGTCCTAGCAGACTGGGAAGCAGAGTGGTTAGCCATGGGGATGTGGAAAACCAATTTTGATACCAGGACTCTTGTATCTCTCTGTTCCATTTTCGTTCCTCCAAACTGGAGCGAATCTTATCGATACTGCTTTGCACTAAACCTGTTTTGTCAGTGTAAAAGCAGCATTCTTCCTTGAGCACAGTGCAGAGTCCACCTTCCTGGAGAAAAACCAAATCTAGACTGTGCCTGTTTTGTAAAACTACCTCAGATAAGGACACCATAAAATCTTTTAGGTCCTGTAAGCCTTTTTGCAAATCTTGTAGGTCTTTG
>NW_026596089.1:615573-641267 GCF_907164565.1 Psammomys obesus | reverse complement strand
CAAACAGTTTTGGGAACAATGGGTCTTAAGAAACTATGGCCTGCTGGTGTCCAGTGCTTATCCGGCAGGTCAGGCCCTTAGGGAGGGTCCCAGGGCTTTGTTCCCAACACTTTCAAGCTGTTTGTTTGAACATTCCTCTGTTTCTTTTATTTCTTTCAGTGATTTAATTATTTCTTCTTTAAAGGCCATTAATGTTTGGCTGCATCTTCCTGTGTTTCCTTATGGATGGCCATAATCTGTTTTTTGTTTTTAATTTTATTTTTCTTATTAGTTACATTTTGTTAACTCTGTCCCAGCTGTATCCTGCTCCCTCATTCCCTCCCCAACCCCACACTCTCTCCCTGGTCTCCTCCCTGCCCCTTTCCAAGTCCACTGATAGGGGAGGACCTCCTCCCCATTCATTTGACCATGTTTTTTCAGCTATCTTCAGGGATGGCTGCAAAGTCCTCCTCTGTGGCCTAACAGGACTGCTCCTCCCCTGGGGGGATGGGGAGGTCAAAGTGCCTGCCCTTGAGATCCTGTTAGAAATGCTGGGGTATCCAGGGCTGCTTGCCCCTGGATACCTGGGTCCTAGAGATGCCATATTGTCTTTTGTTGGTTGAGCTTTTATGCTGTCCTCCACCCATTGGGATATCTTAGCTGTTGGGTGTTTATTTCTGGTGGTTCCTGGAATCCTGTGGTAGGGAGAATACCCTTGGCAGGAAGCTGATTTTTCCTGAAGGAGGCCTCTTCAGCTTTTTGTGTATTGTCCCTGAATGGCCGGTGTTTCTCAGGATTTGCCACAGCTCACCTCAGGGCAATAGACCTGAGTGGTAACTGTGGTCTTTGTGTCCTGGAGACAAATTCCCTGCTCCTGGGTTTCTTGCTCTGAATTTAGTGAGCTGCTACTGTTGTTCTTAAAGTGTTTCCTAGGCACAGCCCTCTTGAAGAACCTGGGAGCCCCTCGGTTTGTTAGTTAGGGATAACTAGTTGCCCCCTAGAGCAGTATCTGGGGGCTGATCTCCAGAATCCCAGGCCTCTGCAGGTCTGAGGTTGATGCTCTTTGCCCGAGTACCCAAGTGGTAATCAGTGGTAGGTGAGCACAGCTCTCATGCATGCAGCAGGAGGCTAGAGCCTGAAGCCTGCAGGGACACAAAAACTATTCTGGAGCTGGATGTCTTGCAGTGAGACCTGATATTTTACCCTCGCCATAGGGTTTCCTTCCAACAGGGAGATCCAGTCTGTGTTGTTTTGGGGTTCACAGTTACATCTGGGGTGGTACATAGAGCATGTAGGCCGAACTTTTCCGTGTTTGCTTGGGGAGTCGGCTGAGTGCTTTAAGCTTGGACTTGCTGTTTCCCTTGCTGTGGTGTTTTCTCCCTACTGGGGCACTCAGTTCTGTCTGTGATGGAAAGTCAAGCTCGCAGCAGGTCTCTGGGCTGTTGACTATATACCCTACTCTGGGCTGGCTGCTGTGAGCCTGTGGGACCCTGAGACCTTTTTCAGGGATTGACTGGGTGACCTGAGGTCCTGATTGCTTCCTTCATTGTGAGGTTTTCTCGTGACTGGAAATCCCAAATTCTGATGTTTTGGTGTCCAAAGTTCAGCCTGGGAAGGTGATCAGGACACACAGGCGTGTGGCTCCAGGCTGGTGACCAAGTGCTTGCTGGGGCCTGGGAACTCTTCTGGGTTTAGCTGGGTGACCTGAGAATGGGCCTGATTCATTCCCACAAGGTGGGATTTCCTCTCACCTGGGAAACACAGTCGCTAGTGTTTTAGGGTCCAGAATTCAGTCTCTTGGTCTCTGTGTTGACACTGCTGTCCTGCTCCTTAGACACAGTGTGCTCCCGGCGCCACCATCTTGGATCCTCCTCATATTAATTACCTAAAATTACATAAAATACATTTGAGCATATATGTATACACATGTCTTTATATAAAATTATGCCATTTGTGAAAATAACATTCCAAGCAAGAGCTATTTGCCTATTTTTGAGTTTTTGGTCAGAGGAGTCCAAAAAAACTCACCTCAAAATATAGAATATTGATATTATCCTTTATTTCTTCCCCAAAATGGAAGCTAATACTCTATTGCTAAAGATACTACACACTTCAGACACAGGACTTAGAGTATTCAATATGGACCTGACCTGAAAACTTCTTCCTGAAGAATAGCTTTTATAATACCAGTTGATAATATACAAGCAGCCAAAGGAGAAAAAGAAAACAATAGTCCTATACATCTGTGATGCTTATCACCACAACAATTTTTCTTGATATCTAAATTTTTGAATTCTTTAGATATTTTGGATATTAGCCTTTTACTGGATGGGTAACTGGTAAAAGTCATATCCATTTCTATAAGAAGCTGCTTTGATGAATGATGTCACTTATTGTGCAGAATATTTTCAGTTTCTTGAGATCTGAAATTTATTTATTGTTGTTTTTAGTGTCTGTTTAAACAGTGTTATGAATGTAAACTATTTTCCCATGCCAGTCATTAAATTCAAGGCTATTTCCTATTTTGTTTCTGTCAGGTTCAGTGTATCTGTATTTATTGTTGCAGTCTTGATCTATTTGTGTTAGAGGTTTTTGGTTTTTTTTGCAGAGTAGTAAGTATAGATATATATGGGTTCTTTTGCATGTAGTGATCCCATTTGATCAGCACCATTTGCTGAAGATGCTGTCTTTTTGCCAATGTGTACTTATTAAAAATTACACATTCTTTATTAAAAATGAAGTGTCCATAGGTATGTGAATTTATGCATGTGGTTTTCATTCAATTACATTGATCAAAATATTGTTTTGTGTTACACTATATTGTTTCATTACTGCATCTCTGTAGTACAACTTGAAGTTGGGTATGGTGATATATCCACTTGTTATTTTCTTATTCAAGGTTATTTACACATTCTGTGTTTAGTGTGTGTGTGTTTCTATATAAAGCTGAAAATTGTCCTTTCAAAATCTGTGAAAAATTGTGTTAGAATTTTGATGGGTATGCCACTGAATCAGTGCATTACTTTCAGTTGGATGGTCACTTGAACTATATTAATCTTACCAATCCATGTGCATGGGAGATCTTTCTTTTTTGGAGTTCATTTTTGTTTCTTTTTCTTCACTATCTTTAAGTTTTTTATTATACAAGTCTTCATTTGCTTTGTTAGTTACCCCAAGATATTTTCTAGTATTTGAGACTGTTCTGAAAGGTGTTTTTTCTCCCCTGACTTCTTTCTCAGTTTGTTTTTCATTTGTATATAGATGGGTTACTGATTTTTCTTTGAGTTAATCCTGTAATCAGCCACTTTTCTGAAAGTTTGTAGGAGTTTCCTGGTGGAATTTTTAGGGACACTCATATGTACTATTTTATAATCTGATAATAAAGATACTTTGACTTCTTCCTTTCCAATTTGTATCCGCTTGACTTTCTTCAGTTGTTCTATTTTTCTAGCTCAGAAAAATAGCTTCCTTGGCTATACTGAATAAGTATGGAGAGAGTGGACAACCTTGTCTTCTTCATTATTTTAGTGTTATTACTTTTAATCTTTCTCTATTTAAGTTGATGTTGCCTATGGGCTCGCTGTAAACTGCATTTATTATGTTCATTATATCCCTAATCTCTCCAGGACCTTTATTATAAAAGGGTGTTGGATTTTGTCAAAGTCTGTTTCTGAATCCAATGAGATAATCATGTTTTTGTTTTTTGTCTTTCAGTCTGTTTGTGATATAAATTACATTTTTAATTAGGTATGTTGAAACATTTCTTTATATCTAGAATGAACCATATTGGTAATAGTGGATGATCTTTTTGATGTGATTTTGGCTTAGGTTGTAAATATTTTATTGAGAATCATTGCATCTATGGTTTATAATTCTCTTTGTTGGATCTTTATGTCGATTGAGCATATAGGTAATAGTGACTCATAAACAAATTAGGCAATTATCCTTCTGTTTATTTATTTATTTTTCTTTTTTTTATTTTAGTTTTCTTTATTAATTACACTCTACTCACTTTTTATCCCCCCCGTGGTTCCCTCCCTCCTCCCATCCCAATCCCTCCCATCCTCCACCCTCTGCATGCATGCTCCTTCCCAAGTCCACTAATAAAGGAAGACCTCTTTTCCTTTCTTCTGATCCTAGTCAATTAGGTCTCATCAGGAGTGGCTGCCTTGTCCTCTTCTGTGGCCTGGTAATGCTGCTTCCCCCTCAGTGGGAGGTAATTAAAGACAGGCCAATCAGTTCATGTCAGGGACAGTCCCTGTTCATACCACAATGGAACCCACTTGGATACTAAACTGCCATGGGCTACATCTGTGCAGGGGTCTTAGGTTATCTCCATGCATAGTCCTTGTTTGGAATATCAGTCTCAGGAAAGATCCCTGTGCTCAGATTTTTTTGGTTCTGTTGCTCTCCTTATGGAGTTCCTGTCCTCTCCATATCTTACTGTTTCCCACTTCTTTCCTAAGAATCTCTGCACTCTGTCCAAAGGTTGGCCATAGTCTCAGCATCTACATTGATCGTCTGCCATGCAGAGCTTTTCAGAGGTCCTCTGTGTCAGGCTCCTGACTTGTTCCCGATTTTCTCCTTCTTCTGATGTCCAGCCTCTTTGCCTTTCTGGATAGGAATTGAGCATTTTAGCAAGAGTCCTCCCTCTTGATTAGTTTCTTTAGGTGTACAGATTTTAGTAGGTTTATCCTATATTATATGTCTATATGAGTGAGTATATACCATGTGCATATTTCTGCTTCTGAGATAGCTCATTCAGGATGATCTTTTCCAAATCCCACCATTTACCTGCAAATTTAAGACATCAGCCACTATGACCAAGTAGGCTTCATCCCAGGCATGCAGGGGTGGTTCAATATATGGAAATCCATCAATGTGATCCACCACATAAACAAACTGAAGGAGAAAAGCCACATGATCATCTCCTTAGATGCTGAAAAGGCATTTGACAAAATCCAACATATCCTTCTGTTTATAATGGATGTTTATAAAGGATATTTCTGAAATATGTTGAGGATTAATGGTATTAACTATTCTTTAAAATTCTGGTAAATTCTGCATGAAAACCATCCGGTGCTAGCCTTTATTTGATTGAAAGAATTAATGGTTGCTTATATTTCACTAGGTGCTTTAGTGAATTTATCGAGCATTGATTTAACTTTGATAATTCATATATATTCTTAAGTTTTCCATTTTCTTTAGATTTTTCAATTTGATAGAGTATAGGCTTTTAGAGTACATCCTTATTAATTTTCTGGATTTCTTTGATGTCTCCTGTTATGTTCCCACTTTCTTATTTTGTTAACTTGAATTTTCTCTAACTGCGATTTAGCTCATTTGGATAAGGGTTTGTCAATATTATTGAGTTTCTCCAAGAACCAGCAATTTGTTTCATTAATTCTTTGTATTGTTTTGTTGTTTCTATTTTATTGATTTCAGCCCTGAGTTTATTTCTTGCTGTTTACTACTTTTGGATCTGATTACTTCTTTTTGTTCTAGAATTTTCAGGTATATTGTTACTAGTATAAAATCTGTCCAATTTTTTGACATTTTATTTATTTATAATTTATTACAATTTATTCACTTTGTATCCCTGCTGCAACCCCCTCCCACATTTTCTCCAAGTTCCATCCTCTCTCTCATTTCTCCAGCTATCCCCCTCCTCTAGTACACAGATATAGGAGGTCCTCCTCCCCTACTATCTGACCCTAGTCCATCAGGTCTCACCAGGACTGGCTGCATTGTCTTCCTCGGTGGCCTGGTAAGGCTGCCCCTGCCCCCATGGGAAGATGATCAAAGAGCTGGCCACTGAGTTCATGTCAAAGAAAGTCCCTGCTCCCCTTACTAGGGAACCCAATTGGAAACTGTACTGCCATGTGCTACATCTGAGCATGGAGTCTAGGTCCTCTCCATGCATGATCCTTAGTTGGTACATCAGTCTCTGCAGGTCCCCATGGTTCCAGACATTTGGCTCTATTGGTCTTGCTGTGGAGCCCCTGTCCCCTCCTGGTCTTTTTAACTTCCCCGTCTTCCATATGATTTCCTGCACTCTGCCCAAAGTTTGGCTGTGAATCTCAGGATCTGCTTCGATTCCCTGCTGGTTAGAGTCTTTCAGAGGCCTTCTGTGGTCGGCTGTCATCCTGTTCCCTGTCTTCTCCTACTCCAGATGTCTCTACTGTTTGCCCTTCTGAATGTTGATTAAGCATCTTCCCCAAGGTCCTCCCCAGATTTCATCTGACACCCATTAGAATGGCTAAGATAAAAAACTCAAGTGACAACACATGCTGAGGAGGATGTGGGGAAATGGGAACCCTCCTCCATTGCTGTTGGTAATATAAACTTGTACAACCACTATGGAAATCAATCTGGAGCTTTATCAGAAAATTAGGAATAGTGCTACCTCAAGATCCAGCTATACTACTTGTGGGCATATATCTGAAAGATGCTCAACCATTCAACAAGAACATTTGCTCAGCTATGTTCATCGCAGCATTATTTGTAATAACCAGAGTCTGAAAACAATCTAGAGTCCCTCAATGGAGGAATGGATACAGAAATTGTGGTACATTTGCACAATGGAATACTACTCAGCAATTAAAAACAAAGAAATCATGAAATTTGCAGGCACATTTGCTAGACTAAAAAAAAAAAAAATCATCCTGAGTGAGGTACCCAGAAGCATAAAGACACACATGGCATATACTCACTTACCAGTGGATATTAGCCATATAATATAGGATAAAATACTAAAATCTGTCCAGTTTTTGAATGTAGGAATTTAGTGCTATGAATTTGCCTCTTAGAACCACCTTCTTTGTGCCCAAGAAGTTTGAGTATGTTATGTAATAATTTTTATTCAATTCTAGAAGGTCCTTAATTTCTTTTTATTTCTGTACTGACCCATTTAAAAAAATCAGTAATGTGCGGTTGAATTTCTGTTAGTTTTTAGCTTTTTTTTCATTTCTGTTGAAATTTAGCTTGAATTCATAGTGGTCAAATGGAATGTAGGTTGTTATTTTTTTTTTTTCAATCAAATGTGTTGAATTGGCTTGAGTTTTTTTTTATTAATTACACTTTATTCACTTTGTATCCCCCCATAAGCCCCTCCATCCTCCCCTCCTGATCTACCCTCTCACCCCCTTCTTCACACATGCCCCTCCCCAAGTCCACTGATAGGGGAGGTTCTCCTCTTTCCTTCTGATCTTAGTCTATCAGATCTCATCAGGAGTGGCTGCATTGTCATCTTCTGTGGCCTGGTAGGGCTGCTTCCCCCTCAGGGGGAGGTGATCAAAGAGCAGGCCAATCAGATTATGTCAGAGGCAGTCCCTCTTCCCATTACTATGTAACCCACTTGGACACTAAACTGCCATGGACTACATCTGTGCAGAGGTTCAAGGTTATCTCCATGCATGGTACTTGGTTGGAACATGAGTCTCTGGGAAGGCTTATGTGTTCAAACTTCTGGTTCTGTTGCTCTCCTTGTGGAGTTCCTGTCCACTCCAGATCTTACTATTTCCCACTTCTTACATAAGATTCCATGCACATTGCCCAACAGTTAGCCATAAGTCTCAGCATCTGCTTTGATAGTCTACAGGTCAGAGCCTTTCAGAGGCCCTCTGTGATGGGTTTCTAGTTTGTTTCCTGTTTTCTTCTTCTTCTTCTGATGTCCTTCCTCTTTGCCTTTCTGGATGGGGATTGAGCATTTTAGTTAGCGTCCTCTCTCTTGATTAGTTTCTTTAGATGTACAGATTTTAGTAGGTTTATCCCATATTATATGTCTATATGAGTGAGTATATACCATGTTTGTCTTTCTGCTTCTGGGACAGCTCACACAGGATGATAGTTTTCAAGTCCCACCATTTATCAGAAAATTTCATGATTTCCTTATTTTTTATTGCTGAGTAATATTCCATTGTGTAGATGTACCACAATTTCTGTATCCATTCTTCAGTTGAGGGGCATCTGGGCTGTTTCCAGCTTCTGGCTATTACAAATAAAGCTGCTACAAACATGGTTGAACAAATGTCCTTATTGTGTACTTGAACCTCTTTTGGATATATGCCTAGGAGTGGTATGTGTAGGTTGTTATTTTAATTTTCTTGTTTCTGTTGAGACTTGTTTTGGGTCTGAGTATTGGTCAGTGTTCGAAAAAGTTCCAAGAGGTGCTGAGAAGAAGGTATATTCTTTTGTGTTTGTGGGAAATGCTTTGTAATTATCTTTTAGTTACATTAATGTATAGTGTCCATTAGGTTCAACATTTCTTTGCTTAATGTTTGTCTGTATGACATGACTATTGATAAAGTGAAGTACTAATGTCTCCCACTGTCAGTGTATGAAGGTCAATCAATTTGTGATGTAAGCTGTAGTTGTGTTACTTTTTTTAAAACTTGGATGCCCTTGTGTTTGGTTACTATATGTTAAGAATTTCAATGCCCTCTTGGTGGAAATTTCATTTAATGAGAACATAGTGTCCTTCCCTATCTCTTCTGATTAGTTTTGGTTTGAAATCTATTTTGTCAAATATTAAAATGGCTACACTAGTTTGTTTCTTAGGTAAATTTGCTTGAAATATGTTTTTCTATCCTTTTTATCCTGATGTGATGTCTATTCTTAATGTGAAGGTATGTTTCATGAATGTAGAAGAAATATAGATCCTTTTTTCACATTTATTCTTTTAGTTTGTGTCTTTTTATTGGGAAATTGAGAGCATTAATGTTGAAAGATATCAATGAGTGTTATTTGTTCATTCCTATTGCTTTGTAGTAGTAATAGTAGTGTGTGGTCTCTTTTACTATGCATATTTGGGATTCTTTAGTTATTGTGTTTTTTTTTGTGGTTAAACTCTTTTAGGTTGGAAGTTTTCTAATATATTTAATATAGCTTCATCTATAGATATGGATATGGATATTGCTTAAATTTGGTTTTATCATGGTATGTTTTGTTTTTTCTATCTATTATGATTGAAATGTTTGTTGGGTATAGTAGTCCAGGCTTGCATATATGTTCTTTGAGAGTGTATAGATCTTCTTTCCAAGCCCTTCTGGCTTTCAAAGTCTCCATTGAGAAGTCAGGTGTTATTCTAATAGTTATGCCTTTGTATGTTACTTGGCTTTTTCCACTTGTACATTTTAATATTCTTTTTTGTTTGTTTGTTTTATACATTTAGTGATTTGATTATTATATGCTAAGAGAAGTTTTTCTTCCAGTCCAGTGGATTTGGTGTTCTGTATGCTTCTTATATCTTCATAGCCATCTCTTTCATTAGCCTAGGAAAGTTTTCTTTTTTTTTCTTTTTTTTTCTATTCCCAACTTGGTTAAATTTGGTGTTTTCATAGTGTCCTGATTACTTGGATATATCGTACCAGGACTTTTTAGGTTAACATTTTCTTTGACTTAGAAATAGTTTTTTCTATCATGTCTTCAATAGCTTAGATGTTCTCTTCCATCTTTTGTATTTTGTTGGAAAAACTTACCTCTACATTTTCTGTTTGAGTTCTGAAATTTTTAACTTCCAGCTTTCCTTCAGTTTTAGTTCTATTTATTAATTATATTTCCACATTCAGGTTTTGAACATTTATTAATTTCCTTCCACTTGTTGTTTGTGTTTTCACAGAGTTCAAGGGATTTATTCATTTATGTTTAACGACCTCTATCATATTCACAACATCTATTTTAAGGGCATTTTTTGTCCTTCAGTTATGTGTCAATATTCAGGGCCTACTGTGTGGATTCTTGAACTGCAGGGGAAACATATTATCCTGGTTGCTATTCTTTGTGTTTTAAGCTATTTTAAGGTTCTGATATCTAATCTTGTCTTCGTTGTCTGAATGTTTTGTTCATTGACTTCTCTTTCACTCTTTATTTCTTAGGGGAATTTAATGGCTTTGAGTTGCCAATAAGAGATTCTTCCAGGATCTAACTAGGTGTGGCCAGTGGTAGTTCCATGAAAAACCATACAATATCTTTCTGGGTATTGGAGCCAACATGTGGGAATGGGAAGGAACTAGAAGGGGTGCTGAGAGGAAATAGGAAATAGAGTGATCCATTCGTGGGAATGGAGGCAGAGACTGAGGAGAGGCCATAGGAGAAAGTCTGTTAAAGTGCTGGGATCAGTTCTTTATATATACTAGATATTAGCCCTCTGTCAGATATAGGGTTGGTGAAGATCCTTTCCCAATCTGTAGGCTGTTGTTTTGTTCTGAGGACAGTGTCCTTTGCTTTACAGAAGTCAGTTTCAGGAGGTCCCATTTATTGATTGTTGCTCTTAGAACCTATGCTGTTGGTGTTCTGTTCAGGAAGTTGGCTCCTGTGCCAGTGAGTTCAAGGGTATTCTCCACTTTTTCTTTTAAGCAGTTTAGTATGTCTGGTTTTAAGTTGAGGTCTTTGATCCACTTGGACTTTAGTTTTGTGCAGGGTGATAAGTATGGATCTATTTGCATTTTTCTACATGTAGACATCCAGTTAGACCAACACCATTTGTTGAAGAGGCTATCTTTTTCCATTGAATGGATTTGGCATCTTTGTCAAAAATCAGGTGTCCATAAGTGTGTGGATTTATGTCAGGGTCTTCTATTTGATTCCATTGATCCACCAGTCTGTATCTATGCCAGTACCATACAGTTTTTAGCATTGTTGCTCTACAGTACAGTTTGAGATCAAGGATAGAGATACCTCCTGAAGATCTTTTACTGTAGGGGATTATTTTAGCAATTCTGGGTTTCTTGTTCCATAGGAAGGTGAGAATTTTTCTTTCAAGTTCTGTAAAGAATTGTGTTGGTATTTTGATGGGAATTGCATTGAATCTGTAGATTGCTTTTGGTAAGATGGTCTTTTTTTACTGTATTAATCCTGCCAAGCCATGAGCATGGGAGATCTGTCCATCTTCTGTTATCTTCTTCTAATTCTTTCTTCAGAGACTGGAAATTTTTTCCATACAAGTCTTTGACTTGCTTGGTTCGGTTCACACCAAGGTACATTATGTCTTTTGTGGCTATGGTGAAGGGTGTTGTTTCCCTAATTTCTTTCTCACCGCTTTTGTCCTTTGTATACAGGAAAGCTACTGATTTTTTTGAGTTAATTTTGTATCCAGCCACTTTGCTAAATGTGTTAATCAGCTGTAGGAGTTCTCTGGTAAAATTTTTGGGGTCAATCAGGTATATATAAAGAACTAAAGAAGTTAAACAGCAAAAAATCAAGTAATCTAATTAAAAAATGGGGTACAGAACTAAACAGAGAATTCTCTGCAGAGGACTATTGAATGGCAGAGAAACACTTAAAGAAATGCTCAACCTCATTAGCCATCAGGGAAATGCAAATCAAAAGGACCCTAAGATTTCACCTTACACCCATCAGAATGACTAAGGTCAAAAACTCAAGAGACAACACATGCTGGAGAGGTTGTGGAGAAAGGGGAACCCTCCTCCACTGTTGGTGGGAATGTAAACTTGTACAACCATTCTGGAAATTCATCTGGCGCTTTCTCAGACAACTAGGAATAGTGATTACTCAAGATACAGCTATACCACTCCTAGGCATATATCCAAAAGATTCTCAAGTAGACAATAAGGACATTTGCTCAACCATGTTTGTAGCAGCCTTATTTGTAATAGCCAGAAGCTGGAAACAGCCCAGATGCCCCTCAGTGGAGGAATAGATGCACAAATTGTGGTATATCTACACAATGGAATATTACTCAGCAGTACAAAACAAGGAAATCATGAAATTTGCAGGTAAATGGTGGGATCTGGAAAAGATCATCCTGAGTGAGCTATCTCAGAAGCAGAAATATGCACATGGTATATACTCACTCATATAGACATATAATATAGGATAAACCTACTAAAATCTGTACACCTAAAGAAACTAATCAAGAGGGAGGACTCTTGCTAAAATGCTCAATTCCTATCCAGAAAGGCAAAGAGGCTGGACATCAGAAGAAGGAGAAAATCGGGAACAAGTCAGGAGCCTGACACAAAGGACCTCTGAAAAGCTCTGCGTGGCAGATGATCAATGTAGATGCTGAGAGTTATGAGCAACCTTTGGGCAGAGTGCAGAGATTCTTAGGAAAGAAGTGGGAAACAGTAAGATCTGGACAGGACAGGAACTTCACAAGGAGTGCAACAGAACCAAAAAATCTGAACACATGGGTCTTTCCTGAGACTGATATTCCAAACAAGGACCATGCATGGAGATAACCTAAGACCCCTGCACAGATGTAGCCCATGGCAGTTTAGTATCCAAGTGGGTTCCATTGTAATCGGAACAGGAACTGCCTCTGACATGAACTGATTGGCCTGTTCTTTAATTACCTCCCCCTGAGGTACAGAAGAAGACAAGGCAGCCACTCCTGATGAGACCTAATTGACTAGGATCAGAAGGAAAGAAAAGAAGTCCTCCCCTATCAGTGGATTTGAGGAGCGGCATGCATGCAGAGGGTAGAGAAAGGGAGGAATTGGGACAGGAGGAGGGACAGAACCACAGTTGGTATACAAAGTTAATAAAGTCTAATTAATAAAAAAAAAAAAAAGAGCTGGGATCAGACTAGGAGATTGGACTTGGAAGAATGGAAGGAGGGGGGATGAATTTCAGTTAGCCTACATGCTTCACTGGCTGGAGCAGCCTCTGGAGTTCTGACGGTTCGGGAGTCTGGAATAAAGCAGTGTGTGTGTGTGTGTGTGCGTGTGTAAGAGAGAAAGATCTAGTGGAGATGCAGGGGAGACAATATCAGGTGGTCTGCTACAGATCTTGGGATGAAACTAGGGGATTTGAATCAGAGGAGAAAAGGGATTGGAGAAATTCTGCAGTTAGACTATCTGCTTCCTGGTTTATGTATACTGCTTTTATATTATCAAAGTAATATCTATTCTAATTTTGTTTCTAATCTCTTTTAGTCTTGTTTCTAATGAAGAAGCTTTAGCAGTTTCTGGTAACCACTAGCCTACTGCCACAGGTCAGACGCTGTCTATCATTCATCCCTTTAGCTGGTTCATGTTCATTTTTCTCTCACTTTAGCATGGGTCTATAGTCAACTACCCTAAAAATTCATCCATTAGACAAGTTCTTTAATAAAAAGGCATAAGTTATATGGTAACATCCTAGTAGGAAGATAGGTAACCTATGGAAAACAGTCATGAATTTCAAGGATTTATTTGGCCCGTAGTTTATTTAGTGAGGTGGGGACTGTCCAAAGCAGTAGAGCACTGTCTTGCCAAGGAAATAAAAGAGTGAGGTGGTAACTGACAAGAGAAACACTTTGCTGTCATGATTTTGAGGATCTAAAATAGTTAACAGATGCTGTTAAGGATGCCTGAGAGAATTCCAAGGAGTGCAAGATCCATTTTAGAAACTCTTTTGTATCAAGGACTATAAATATGCTAACACATGATGCTATTGGTGACTTAAAAACTTAAACGTCAGAAATATAATATAAAATAGAAAAAAAACCTCCTATATAGATGTTTTTAATCTAAATATTTTACCTTTATTATTATTATTATTATTATTATTATTATTATTAATTACACTTTATTCATTTTGTATCCCCCCATAAGCCCCTACCTCCTCCCATCCTGACCCCACCCTACCTCCCCTTTCTTCATGCATGCTCCTCCCCAAGTCCACTGATAGGGGAGGTCCTCCTCTCATTCCTTTTGACCTTAGTCTATCAGATCACATCAGGTATTGCTGCATTGTCTTCTTCTGTGGCATGGTAAGGCTGATCCCCCCTCAGGGGGAGGTGATCAAAGAGCAGGCCAATCAGTTTATGTCAGAGGCAGTCCCTCTTCCTATCACTATGTAAGCCACTTGGACACTAAACTGCCCTGGGCTACATCTGTGCAGAGGTTCTAGGTTATCTCCATGAATAGTCCTGGGTTGGAGTATGAGTCTTTGGGAAGTTCCCTGCGTTCAAATTATCTTGTTCTGTTGCTCTCCTTGTGGAGTTCCTGTCCTCTCCAGCTCTTACTATTTCCCACTTCTTACATAAAATTCCATTCACTCTGCCATCCAGTTGGCCATCAGGCTCAGCATGTGTTTTGATAGTCTGCAGGGCAGAGGTTTTCAGATGCCCTCTGTGGTAGGTCCCTAGGTTGTTTCCTGTTTTCTTCTAGTTCTGATATCCATCCTTTTTGCCTTTCAGGATGGGGATTGAGTGTTTTAGTTAGGGTCCTCTCTTTTGCTTAGTTTGTTTAGATGTACAGATTTTAGTGGGTTTATCCTATGTTGTATGTTTATATGAGTGAGTATATACCGTGTGTGTCTTTTTGTTTCTGGGACAACTCACTCAGGATGATCCTTTCCACGTCCCACAATTTACCTGCAAATTTCATGATTTTCTTATTTTTCATTGCTGAGTAATACTCCATTGTATAGATGTTCCACAATTTCTGCATCCATTCTTCAGTTGAGGGGCATCTGGGCTGTTTCCAGATTCTGGCTATTACAAATAAAGCAGCTACAAACATGGTTGAGCAAATGTCCTTTTTGTGTACTTGAGCCTCTTTTGGATATATGCCTAGGAGTGGTATGGCTGGATCTTGAGGAAGCGCTATTGCTAGTTGTCTGAGACAGCACCAGATTGATTACAAGTTTACATTCCCACCAGCAGTGGAGGAGGGTTCCCCTTTCTCCACAATCTCTCCAGCATGTGTTGTCACTTGTGTTTTTAATCTTGGCCATTCTGATGGGTGTAAGGTGAAATCTCAGGGTTGTTTTGATTTGCATTTCCCTGATGGCTAATGAGGATGAGCATTTCTTTAAATGCTTCTCTGCCATTCAATATTTCTCTACAGAGAGTTCTCTGTTTAGCTTTGTTCCCCATTTTTTAAGTGGATTACTTGGTTTGCTGCTTTTCAGCTTCATTGGTTCTTTATATATACTGGATATGAGTCTTCTGTCAGATAAAGGGTTGTTGAAGATTCTTTCCCAATCTGTAGGCAGTCGCTTTGTTTTGATGACAGTATCCTTTGCTTTACAGAAGCTGTTCAGTTTCAGGAGGTCCCATTTATTGATTGTTGCTCTCAGAGCCTGTGCTGTTGGTGTTCTGTTCAGGAAGTTCTCTCCTGTACGAATGAGTTCTAGGGTATTCCCCACTTTTTTTCTAGCTGATTCAATGTGTCTGGTTTTATGTTGAGGTCTTTGATTCACTTGGACTTCAGTTTTGTGCAGGGTGATAAGTATGGATCTATTTGCATTTTTCTACATGTAGACATCCAGTTAGACCAGCACCATTTGTTGAAGATGCTATCTTTTCTCCATTGTATGGTTTTGGCATTTTGTCAAAAATCAGGTGTCCATAAGTGTGTGGGTTTATTTCTGGGTCTTCTGTTCGATTCCATTGATCCACCATTCTGTTTTTATGCCAGTACTATGCAGTTTTTATGACTGTTGCTCTATAGTACAGCTTGAGATCAGGGATGGAGATACCTCCAGAAGATCTTTTATTGTAGAGGATTGTTTTAGCAATTCTGGGTTTCTTGTTACTCCATACGAAGTTGAGAATTTTTCTTTCCAGGTCTGTAAAGAATTGTGTTGGCAATTTGATCGGAATTGCATTAAATCTGTAGATTGCTTTTGGTAAGATGGCCATTTTTACTATGTTAATCCTGCCAAGCCATGAGCATGGGAGATCTTTCCATCTTCTCATATCTTCTTCTAATTCTTTCTTCAGATACTTGAAATTTTTTTCATACAAGTCTTTGACTTGCTTGGTTAGGGTTATACCAAGGTACTCATTTCTGGCTATTAAGGGGTGTTGTTTCCCTAATTTCTTTCTCAGCCCTTTTGTCTTTTGCATACAGGAGTGCTACTGATTTTTTTGAGTTAATTTTGTATCTGGCCACTTTGCTGAAGGTGTCTATCAGCTGTAGGAGTTCCCTGGTAGAGTTTTTGGGGTCACTTATATATACTATCATATCATCTGCAAATAGTGATAATTTGAATTCTTCTTTTCCAATCTGTATCCCCTTGATCTCCTTCAATTGTCTTATTGCTCTAGCAAGGACTTCCAACACTATATTGAAGAGATATGGAGAGAGTGGACAGCCTTGTCTTGTCCCTGATTTTAGTGGGATTCCTTTAAGTTTCTCTCCGTTCAGTTTGATGTTGGCTATAGGCTTGCTGTATATCACCTTTACTATGTTTAGATATGTGCCTTTTATCCCTGATCTCTCCAATACTTTAAACTTGAATGGATGTTGGATTTTATCAAATGCTTTTTCAGCATCTAGGGAGATCATCATGTGGTTTTTTTCTTTCATTTTGTTAATATGGTGGATCACATTGATGGATTTCCATATATTGAATCACAACTGCATTCCTGGGATGAAGCCTACTTGGTCATAGTGGATAATATCTTTGATGTGTTCTTGGATTCGGTTTGCAAGTATTTTGTTAAGTAGTTTTGCATCAATGTTCATAAGGGAGATTGGCCTTAAATGTTCTTTCTTTGTTGGGTCTTTGTGAGGTTTAGGTACCAAGGTGACTGTGGCTTCATAGAATGAGTTTGGTAATGTTCCTTCTGTTTCTATTTTGTGGAATAGTTTGAAGAGAATTGGAGTTAGCTCTTCTTTGAAGGTCTGGTAGAATTCTGTGCTGAAGCCATCTGGTCCTGGGCTTTTTTTGGATGGGAGACTTTTGATGACCGTTTCTATTTCTTTGGGGGATATAGGACTATTTAGTTGATTTACCTGGTCCTGATTCAGCTTTGGTAGGTCAAATCGATCAAGAAAATTGTCCATTTCATTTAGATTTTCAAAATTATGGCATATAGACTTTTGAAGTAAGTCCTACTGATTGTTTGGATTTCCTCATTGTCTGTAGTTATGTCCCCCTTTTCATTTCTGATTTTGTTGATTTGGGTGGTGTCTCTCTGCCTTTTAGT
Organism: Psammomys obesus; assembly: GCF_907164565.1. Taxonomy (NCBI): domain Eukaryota; kingdom Metazoa; phylum Chordata; class Mammalia; order Rodentia; family Muridae; genus Psammomys; species Psammomys obesus. The sequence continues at coordinate 624,403 of NW_026596089.1, read as the reverse complement.
TAGCTTGACTATAGGTTTGTTGATCTTGTTGATATAGTCAAACAACCAGCTCTTGGCTTCATTGATTCTTTGAATTGTATTATTTGTTTTCTATTGATTGATTTCAGCCCTGAGTTTGATTATTTCCAGCTGTCTACTCCTTTTTGGTGTGTGTGCTTCTTCTTTTTCTAGGGTTTTTAAGTGGGCCATTAAGTTGCTTCAATGAGCTGTCTTGAATTTCTTCTTGAAGGTACTTAGTTCTATGAACTTTCCTCTTAGCACTGCTTTCATTGTGTCCCACAAGTTAGGGTATGTTGTGTCTTAATTTTCATTGAGTTCTAAAAAGGCTTTAATTTCTTTCTTTATTACTTCCCGGACCCAGCTGTCATTTAGTAACAAGTTGTTCAATTTCCATGTGTATGTAGGCTTTTTGCTATTTCTTTTATTGTTGAGGTCCAGCTTTATTCCATGGTGATCAGACAAGATACAAGGGATTATTTCAATCTTCTTGTATCTGTTGAGTCTTTCTTTGTGACCAACTATATGGTCTGTTTTGGAGAAGGTTCCATGAGGTGCTGAGAAGAAGGTAAATTCTTTTGTGTTGGGGTGTAAAGTTCTGTAAATGTCTGTTAGGTTCATTTGATTCATGACCTCTGTCAGAGAAATTGTTTCTTTGTTTAATTTCAGTTTTGTTGACCTGTCCTTTGATGAGAGTGGGGTGTTGAAGTCTCACACTATTAATGTGTGGGGATCTATATGTGGTTTAAATTTTATCAATGTTTCTTTAACAAATGTGGGTGCTCTTGTATTTGGGGCAAAGATGTTCAGGATTGTGATGTCTTCCTGGTGGGATTTTCCTTTGATGAGTATGAAGTGTCCTTCCCCATCTCTTTTTATTAATTTTGGTTGAAAGTCTATTTTATCAGGTATTAGAATGGCTACTCTTCCTTGTTTCTTGGGTCCCTTTGCTTGGAAAATCATCTTCCAACCCTTTACCCTCAGGTAATATCTATCTTTGTGTCTTAGGTGTGTTTCTTGTATGCAACACATTGCTGGGTTTTTTTTTATGTATCCATTCTATTTATCTGTGTCTTTTTATTGGAGAGTTGAGTCCATTGATGTTGAGAGAGATTAATGACCAGTGGCTGTTCAATCCCTTGATTTTGATGTTGGCTGTGGTCATCAGGTTGTGTGCTTGGTTGCTTTTTGTTTTACTGTAGTAAGGTTAATTATTTTTTGTGTTTTCTTGACAGAAGCTAATTTTTTGGTGTTGTATTTTCCCTTCCAGTGTCTTCTGCAATACTGGATTTGTTTGTAGGTATTGTTGAAATTTGTTTATTGTCACTGAATATCTTGTTTTCTCCGTCTATGAGGACTGAGAGTTTTGTGGGGCATAGTAGCCTGGGCTGACATCTATGTTCTCTTAGGGTCTGCATGATATCTGTCCAGGCCCTTCTGGCTTTCATAGTTTTTATTGAAAAGTCAGGTGTGATTCTAATGGGTTTTCCATTATATGTTACTTGGCCTTTTTCCCTTGCAGATTTTAGTATTTTTTTCTTTGTTCTGTATACTTACTGTTTTGATTATTATGTGACGGGAAGATTTTCTTTTTTGGTCAAATTTGTTGGGTGTTCTGTAGGCCTCATGTATTCTTATTGGCCTCTCCTTTAACTTGGGAAATTTTCTTCAATGATTTTGTTGAAAATATTTTCTGGGCCTTGGAGAAGGGAGTCTTCTTTTTCTTTATTCCTATTATTCTTAGGTTTTGTCTTTTCATATTGTCTTGGATTTCTTGGACGGTCTGTGTCAGGAATTTTTTGGATTTAACATTTTCTTTGACAGATATGTCGATTTCTTCCATTGTGTCTTCTACACCTGAGATTCTTTCTTCCATCTCTTGTAGTCTGTTGGTTTTGCTTACCTCTGTAGTTCCTGTTTTCTTCCCTAGATTCTTCCTCTCTATTATTTCCTCCATTTGTGTTTTCTTTAATTTTTCCAGTTCTATCTTCAGGTCTTGAGTTGTTTTGTTTACTTCCTTCACCTGTCTGATTGTACTTTCCTGTTTTTCTTTTAGTTCCTTCAACTCTGTTTCTTTTATTTCATTCAGTGCTTTAAGCATTTCCTTTCTAAATTCCATAAACTGTTTGGCTGCAGCTTCCTCTATTTCTTTTCAGATGGCAATATTCTGTTTGAGTTTATCTTCCTCCATGTCTTTACCTATCTTATTTGTTTCCTCTGTTATCATCTTCATGAGCATAGTTGTTAGGTCTTCTTCTTGGATTTTAGTTATGCTGGGGTGTCCAGGGCTACTTGCCCCTGGGTAACTGGGTTCTGGAGATGCCATATTGCTCTGTCTTTTGTTGCTTGAGCTTTTACGCTGGCCTCTACCCATTGTACTATCTTAGGTGTTTGAGGTTATTTTCTGGTGGTTCCTGGGGATCCTATGGTGGAAAGAATCCCCTTTTCAGAAAGCTGGTTTTTCCTGAAGGATGTCTTCTCAGCTTTTTGGGTATAGTCCCTGGATGGCTGGCGTTTTTTCAGGAGTTGCTGCTGCTCACCTCAGGGATAGAGACCTGAGTGGTAACTGTGGTCTTCATTAGTTGAGAGGGTTCTCATCTGACCCAGGGAAGTCCTGAGGACAGCTGCCCTGTTTCTGTGTTTCTTGCTGTAAATTTAATGATCAGCTGCTGTGACCCAGTTGGACATCTGGCGCACAGCAACTGTTTGTGCCTGTGTCTGGAGCACAGCTGAGTGATGGCGGCTCGGCCCTGCCAGTCTTTGCTAGACTTTTTCCAGGGAAGGATTGGGTGATTTAAGTCGGTACAGTTTCCTTCCTTCCCTGTGGATTCTCTGGAGACAGGGACTCCCAGTCACTTTTTTTTTGCCCTGGTGCGCACTGCTCAGTCTCCGCCAGCTGCCTGGCCACAGAAACTGCCTGTGTCTGGAGCAGAGCTGAGTGATGGCGGCTCAGTCTCCGCCAGCTGTCTGGCGTGCAGAAACTGCCTGTGTCTGCCTTTCCGGCCTTTGGGAGCCTGGGTGTATGCCTAAACTGGGTAATTTTCCCAAGACCTTTTCGGGGTAGGGGTGTTGGCTGAGTGCTCTGAGATCAGACCAGCAGTTTCCCTCCCTGTGTGTTTGCACCAGACAGTGAAACTCATTTGCTGGTGCCCTGGTGCCCACAGTTCTATCTCAGGCGGCGAATCAGGCGTGCAGGCAGGCAGGGCTCTGTGCCGAAGCCTGGGTCCCCGGTTCTGGCTCCGGGCTGGCTCCTGGGGCACCCGTGGAACCCAAGTCTTTTCCAGGGGATGTTTGGGTGACCTAAGGTCAGTCCCAATCGTTTCCTGTACTGTGGGGTTATCTCTCGACTGAAAATTCCAGTCTCTGATAGTGTGGTGCACACAGTTCAGTCTGGGACCATGACCAGAGACACTGGCTTGTGGCTCTGGGCTGGGGCTGGGGCTGGCGGCTGGCAGCCAAGCGGCTGGCGGAACCGGGATCTCTTCCGAGGTTTAACCGGGTGAGTTAAAAGCTGATTGAATCCCCCACCGTGGGGTATCCTCTCACCTGGGAAACACAATGACTGTGTTTTATGGCCACGAGTTCTGATTGCTGGTCACTGTGCTGATTCTGCTGCTGCTGCTCAGAATGAGAGTCCTCCCGGCGCCGCCATCTTGCCCAGCCTCCTAATCTAAATTTTTAATCTTCAATTATTTCCAGTTTTGTCTGGGATAACTGAGAGACTAAACACCATCTTAGGTGAAGTTGTGCAGCTTTCAGCCCCACTAACTTTCACTGTGGTGAGTTGTGCAAACCTCAAAATAATGACAGCAAGCTGTTTTTCTTACTCAGTTATGACTTCAGAGTTATGACCTCACTCTTTTATTTCCTACTAATCTTCATGGTGGTGAATTGTACACTATTAAGTTTTGTTTCAAATACCCATTTCTTCTTGCCTCTGCTAAGTCGGTTTTTGATTTTGGCCATAAACTCAATATGATGTAGCTCTATGCAAATTCAGTTTAGTATAATACTTCTAGTGAAGGTTGATAGATAGATAGATAGATAGATATTTTGAATCTTAGCTATAGTATGGTTCAGAATGAAAAAAAATATGACCCATTCAACTTTAGGAGTCATCTAAACCTATTAACATTAAAACTATGAAATATGAGGCACAAGAAGTGAAATTATTTATGAGAGACAACTATTGTTCAGGCTTTTCAACCCCATATTAGAGGTATTCAGTTTATATGAATAAATTTTGGGTAAGAAAGTGTGAGTGAAGAGACGGATCCAAGATGGTGGCCCCAGGAGGACACTGCATCTGAGGAGCAGGACAGAATTGTCAGTACAGAGATCAAGAGACTGAACTCTGGGCCCTAAAACAATAGTGATCATGTTTCCTAGGTGAGAGAAACTCCATGGTGTGGGAATCAGTCAGGTCCACTCTCAGGACACCCAGCCAGGACCCAGAAGAGATCCTGGGTCCCATAGGCACTCAGTCGCCAGACCATAGCCACATGCCTGCACATCCTGATCACTTTCCGAGGTTGAATGGTGGGCACAAAAACACCAGAAACTGGAAGTCCCAGTCACAAGAAAAACCCACAGGGAAGGAAGAAAATGGGATTGACTTCAGTCACTCAGTCTATCCCTGGAAAAGTTCCCGCAGACTAGCAGGCACATAGCCAGCAGCCCTGAGCAGGGCTCCAGCAGCCTGACTTTTCTTCACAGACAGAACTGTGAGCCCCAGGGCATCAGAGACTGAGAGTCCCTATCAGGAGAAAACCCCATAGGGAGGGAAACAGTTTAGAGCACTCAGCCGACCTCCTCCCCCAACACCACCACCAGCACACACGGGAAAGTTCTCCAGGAGAAGGTCTCAGGTTCCTGCCCAGTCAACAGCTTGGATCCACCACCTGCCAGCACCCTGCACTCTACGCGCCAACCCAAACACCACAAACTGAGCCTTCCTGTTCAGAGAAAACCCCACAGCGGGGGAAACATCTGGCCCTATCTCAGGACACCTAGCTCCGGTAAAGTTTCTGGCTATCCACAGGCTCCTGAGTCTAGCCTCAAGCTGCACACATGAGAGCTGAGCTCATCTGCCACTGACTACCGTTTGGGTACTGAGGCACATAGTCCCAACTTCAGACCTATAGAAGCCTGGGATCCCCAAATCAACCCCCAGATACTGCTCCAAGGGGCAACCAATTATCTCTAATTAAACTGACCAAACCACTAGGCACCAGGTTACATCAGCAGCTCACTAAATTTACAGCAAGAAAACCAGAAGCAAGGCAGCTGTCTCCAGGACTTCTCTGAGTGAGAGAAGAGCTTTCTTGACTATCAAGGACCACAGTTACCACTCAGGGTTGAGGTGAGCCGTGACAATTCATGAAAAACACTGGCCATTCAGTGACCATACCCAAAAATCTGAGGAGGACTCCTTCAGGAAAAATCAGCTACCTGCCAAGGGGATTCTCCCCACCACAGGTTTCCAGGACCAACAGAAACTAACACCCAACACCTAAGATATCCCAATGGGTAGAGGCCAGCATAAAAGCTCAAACAATAAAAGACAGAGAAATATGGCATCTCCAGGAAACAGTTATCCAGGGTCAAGCAGCCCTGAACACCCCAGCATAATTGAAATTCAAGAAGATGACCTAACATCTATACTTATGAAGAGGATAAAAGAGGAAACATATAAAATGCATAAAGAAATAGAGGAAGATAAAATCAAACAGATTATGGCCATCCATAAAGAAATACAGGAAGCTGCAGCCAAACAGTTTGTGGCCTTTAGAGAGGAAATACTTAAATCACTGAAAGAAATAAAAGAAACAGAGGATTGTGCAAAGAAACAGCAGAAGAAATTGAAGGAAAAACATGAAAATACAGTTAGACAGGTGAAGGAAATCAACAAAACAGCTCAAGATCTGTAGATAAAATTGGGAAAATTAAAGAAAACACAAATGGAGGAAATTGTGGAGAGAAAGAACTTAGAGAAGAAAACAGAAAATACAAAGGTCTACAGAACACCCAATAAATTAGACCAGAAAAGAAAATCCTCCTGCCACATAATAATCAAAACAGTAAGTTTACAGACAAAGAAAAAAAAATACTAAAAGCTGCAAGGGGAAGAGGCCAAGTAACATTTAATGGCAAACCCATCAAAATCACACCTGACTTCTCAACAGACACTATGAAAGCCAGAAGGAACTGGACAGATATCATGCAGACCTTACGAGAACACAGATGTCAGCCCAGGCTGCTATACCCAGCAAAATTCTCAGTCCTCATAGACGGAGAAAAAAAGATATTCAAAAACAAATAAAATTTCAAAATTACCTACACACAATTCCAGTGTTGCACTAGAAGGAACAATACAATTCACGAAAACTAATTTCAAGAAAATAATTAACCTCACTACAGTAAAACAAAAAGTAAGCAGGCACACAAACTTGCTACCACAGCCAACATAAAAATCAAAGGCTCTAATAGCCACTGGTCATTAATCTCTCTCAAGATCAATGGACTCAATTCTCCAATAAAAAGACACAGACTATCAGAATGGGTGTATAAACAAGACCCAGCAATCTGTTGCATACAAGAAACACACGTAAGTCACAAATATAGACATTACCTGAGGGTAAAGGGCTGGAAGACAGTTTTCCAAGCAAATGGACCCAAGAAGCAAGCAGGAGTAGCCATATTAATATCTGATAAAATAGACTTTCAACCAAAATTAATCAAAAGAGATAGAGAAGGACCCTTCATACTCATCAAGGGAAAATTCCACCAGAAAGACATCAAACTCTTGAATATCTATGCCCCAAATACAAAGGCACCCATATTTGTAAAAGAAATATTAATAAAACATAAACCACACATAGATCCCCACACATTAGTAGTGGGAGACTTCAACACCCCAGTCTAAACAAAGGACAGGTCAACAAAACAGAAATTAAACAAAGAAACAATGTCTTTAACAGAGGTCAGGAATCAAATGGACCTAACAGACATTTAAAGAAACTTTCACCCAAACACAATAGAATTTACTTTTTTCTCTGCACCTCATGGAACCTTCTCCAAAATAAACCATGTGGTTGATCACAAAGCAAGTCTCAACAGATGCAAGAAGACTGAAATAATCCCTTGTACCCTATCTGATCATCATGGACTAAAGCTGGAACTCAACAACAACAGCAGAAATAGCAAGAAGCCTACACACACATGGAAAGTGAACAACTCACTACTAAATGACAGCTGGGTCAGTGGAGAAATAAAGATAGAAATTAAAGTCTTCCTAGAATTCAATGAAAATGAAGGCACAACATACCCAAACTTATGGGACACAATGTAAGCAGTGCTAAGATGAAAGTTCATAGCACTAAGTTCCTTTAAGAAATTAGAGACATCTCATTCAAGCAAGTTCATGGCTCACCTAAAAGCCCTAGGAAAAAAGAAGCAAACATACCCAAGAGGTGTAAAAGGGGGGAAATAATCAAACTCAGGGCTGAAATCAATCAATTAGAAACAAATAAAACAATTCAAAGAATCAATGAAACCAAGAGCTGGTTCTTTGAGAAAATCAACGAGATAGAAAAACCCTTAGCCAAACTAACTAAAAGGCAGAGGGACACTATCTATCTTAACAAAATCAGAAATGAAAAGGGGGAAATAATAACAGACTCTGAGGTAATCAAAATAATCATTAGGACTTACTTCAAAAGTATGTATGCCACAAAATTTGTAAATCTAAATAAAATGGACAATTTTCTTGATAGATTACCAAAGCTGAACCAAAACCAGGAAATCAATTAAGTAGTCCTATATCCACTAAGAAATATAATCTGTCACCTAAACTCTTTCTTCAGCAGAGAATTCTACCAGAACTTCAAAGAGGAGCTAACTCTAGTTCTCTTCAAACTATTCCACCAAACAGAACCGTAGGGAACACCACCAAACTCAGTCACCTCGGTACCTAAACCTTACAAAGACCCAACAAATAAAGAGAATTTCAGGCCAATCTCCCTCATGAACATTGATGCAATAATATTCAACCAAATACTTGCACACCAAACCGAATACAAGAACACATCAAAAATATCATCGACTATGACCAAGTACACTTCATCCCAGGTATGCAGGGGTGGTTCAATATATGGAATTCCATCAATGTGATCCACCATATTAACAAACTGAAAGAAAAAAAAAAAAACACATGATAATTTCCTTAGTTACTGAAAAAGCATTTGACAAAAGTCAACATCCATTCATGTTTAAAGTATTTCAGAGATCAGGGATACAAGGCACATACCTAAACACAGTAAAGGCAATATACAACAAGCCTATAGCCAACATCAAACTAAAGAGAGAGAAATTTAAATCAATGCCACTAAAACCAGGGACAAGGCAAGGCTGCCCACTCTCTCCATATCTCTTCAACATAGTTCTGGAAGTCCTTGCTAGAGCAATAAGACAGTTGAAGGAGATCAAGGGGCTAAAAAATGGAAAGGAAGAAGTCAAATTATCACTATTTGCAAATGATATGATGGTATACATGAGTGACCCCAAAAATTCTATTAGGGAACTCCTACAGCTGATAAACACCTTCAGCAAAGTGGCTGGATACAAAATTAACTCAAAAAAAGCAGTATACCTCCTGTATACAAAAGACAAAAGGGGTGAGAAAGAAATCAGGGAAACAACACCCTTCACAATAGCCACAAAGGACATAAAATACCTTGGTGTGAACCTAACCAAGCAAGTCAAAGACTTGTATGAAAAAAGTTTCAAGTCTCTGAAGAAAGAATTAGAAGAAGATATCAGAAGATGGAAAGAT
>NW_026596089.1:524124-615473 GCF_907164565.1 Psammomys obesus | reverse complement strand
AGTCTCTGAAGAAAGAATTAGAAGAAGATATCAGAAGATGGAAAGATCTCCCATGCTCATGGCTTGGCAGGATTAACATAGTAAAAATGGCCATCTTACCAAAAGCAATCTACAGATTCAATGCAATTCCCATCAAGTTACCAACACAATTCTTTACAGACTTGGAAAGAAAAATTCTCAACTTCGTATGGAGTAACAAGAAACCCATAATTGCTAAAATAATCCTCTACAATGAAAGATCTTCTGGAGGTATCTCCATCCCTGATCTCAAGCTGTACTATAGAGCAACAGTAATGTAATGAAAACTGCATGGTACTGGCATAGAAACAGAATGGTGGATCAATGGAACCAAATAGAAGAACCAGAAATAAAACCACACACTTATGGACACCTGATTTTTACAAAGATGACAAAACCATAGAATGGAAAAAGATAGCATCTTCAACAAATGGTGTTGGTCTAACTGGATGTCTACATGTAGAAAAATGAAAATAGATCCATACTTATCACCCTGCACAAAACTGAGTTCCAAGTGGATCAAAGACCTCAACATAAAAACAGACACACTAAATCAGTTAGAAGAAAAAGTGGGGAAGAGCCTTGACCTCATTGGCACAGGAGACAACTTCCTGAATAGAACACCAACAGCACAGGCTTTAAGATCAACAATCAATAAGTAAGTTTCTGTATAGCAAAGGACACTGTCATTAAAACAAAATGATTGCCTACAGATTGGAAAGGATCTTCACCAACCCTGTATCTGAGAGAGGGCTAATATGCAGTAAAAAAAAAAAAAAAAACTGAAGAAGTTGACAAGCAACAAATCAAGTAATCCAATTAAAACGCTCAATCCCCATCCTGAAAGGCAAAAAGGATGGAGATCAGAAAAAAAAGAAAGCAGAAAACAACCTAGGAACCTGCCACAGAGGGCCTCTGAAAGCCTCTGCCCTGCAGACTATCAAAGCAGATGCTGAGACTTATGGCCAACTGTTGGGCAGAATGCATGGAGTCTTATGTAAGAAGTGGGAAATAGTAAGAGCTGGAGAGGACAGAATCACACAAGGAAAGCAACAGAACCAGAAAATTTGAACACAGGAAACTTCCCAGAGACTGATACCCCAACCAAGGACTATTCATGAAGATAACCTAGAACCCCTGCACAGATGTAGCACATGACAGTTCAGTGTCTAAGTAGGTTACATAGTAATGGAAACAGAGACTGCCTCTGACATAAACTGAGTGGCCTGCTCTTTGATCACCTCACCCTGAGCACGGAGCAGCCTTACCAGGCCACAGAAGATGATAATGCAGCCACTCCTGATGTGTTCTGATAGACTAAGATCAGAAGGAAGGAGAAGAGGACCTCCTTTATCAGTGGACTTGGGGAGGTGCTGGAGCTAGCCAGCAGAGTCGAAAGGTTCTTGAATAAGGAGTGAGGATTAAAATTAATAAAATAACACACAGCACACAGGAGGCTTTTTTAAGAAGGTCTGGACTCGACAGCCACAGCAAAAAGCCTCTAGCCTCTAGCAGCAACTCTCCTTGCTGCAACTGCCAGCCCTTAGCAGTAACTGTAGGGCTGTTGTTTTATTGTAGAGTTTTTAAACCAGAGTAAAAACATCTCAGAACAATGGGTTAATTTCAAGGAGGAGCCTGAGGAAGAGGTGTAATCCTCACAAGCTATCCCACCTGCTGTCACAAACAAAAGGAGATGGACTTGCAAATTTTTCCCTGCCATTAGAGAAGGTCCAGTAAAAGCAGTCTCTCTGCTGAGATTTAAATATCAAAGCAGCTGCCAGAGGCACTGATCCTGACAGGGAGAGGCAGGCATGAAGAACCTGGAGAGAAGGTGGGATCGGAAGGGGAGGAGAGAAGGGCTTATGGGGGCTACAAAGTGAATAAATTGTAATTAATAAAAAATATTTTAAGATTAAAAATGGGGTACAGAGCTAAACAGAGAATTGTCAATAGAGAAATATTGAATGGCATAGAAACACTTAAAGAAATGTTCAATGTCCTTAGTTATCAGGGAAATACAAATCAAAAACGACACTGAGATTTCACCTTACACCCATCTGAATGGCTACTATCAAAAACTAAAGTGACAACACATGCTGGAGAGCAGGTGGAGAAAGGGGAACCCTCCTTCACTGCTGGTGGTAATGTAAACTTAAACAACCTCTTTGGAAATCAATCTGGCTCTTTCTCAGACAGTTAGGAATAGTGCTTCCTCAAGATCCAGCTATACCACTGTTAGGCATATATCCAAAAGACGCTCAAGTATACAACAAGGACATCTGCTCAACCATGTTTGTAGCAGCTTTGTTTGTAATAGCCAGAACCTGGAAACAGCCCAGATTCCCCTCAGTTGAGGAATGGATACACAAATTGTGGTACATCTACACAATTACTCATCAGTAAAAAACAAGGAAATCATGAAATTTGCAGGTAAATGGTGGGAACTAGAGAAGATCATTCTAGTGAGGTATCCCACAAGCAGAAAGACACACACAGTATATACTCACTCATAAGTGTATATTAGACATATAATACAGGATAATCATATTATAATCTGTAGACCTAAGGAAGCTAATCAGGAAGAAGGACTCTGGCTAAGATGCTCAATTCCCATTCAGAAAGGCAAAGAGGATGGACACCGGAGGAGGGAGAAAACAGGGAACAGGACAGGAGCCTCCCACAGAGGGCCTCTGAAAAGCTCTACCCTGCAGGGTATTGAGGCAGATGATGAGACTCAGCCAAACTTTGGGCAGAATACAGGAAATCGTATGAAAGAAATGGGAGATAGGAAGACCTGGAAAGGAGAGGAACTCCACAAGGACGGCTACAGAAAAGGCTGGGCACAGGGGTCTTTTCTGCAACTGATACTCCAGTCAAGGATTACTCACGGAGATGGCCTGGAACCCCTGCACAGAGGTAGTCTATAGCAGTTCAGTGTCCAAGTGGCCTCTGTAGTAATTGGGACAAGAACTCTCTCTGACATTAACTGATTGGCCTGCTCTTTGATCAACTCCCCCTTAGGTGGGAGCAGCCTTACCAGGCCACAGAAGTAGACAATACAGCCACTTCTGATGAGACCTGATAGACTAGGTTCAGTGGGAAGGGGAGGTGGACCTCTCTTTTCAGTGGACTGGGAGAGGGATGGGGGAGGGGAAGAGGGAGAGTGGGATTGTGAGGGGTAGAGGGAAGGAGGTACTGGGGGAATACAAAGTGAATAAACTGTAATTAATAAAAATAATTAAAAAAGAAAATATGAGTGAAAGAATCATCCAGGTCTATGGACACTGTTTTCACCTAAATTAAAGTTAAATCTCTCAAAATATGTCTGAAGATTTAATGTAAAAACTGTTTTATTTATATCACAGGATTTAAAACTTATCTATAGCTACTGTGCATGCACCAAATACATAATCATCCGTCATTTGTGAAAATAAATAATCAGGAAAAGTCACTATTAAAAATCTAACTGCAAAAAAATTTAAATTTCAGAGAGCTTGTGTTGGATTTATATTGAACAACAACACCAAAGGAATCATTGAGTTTAGTCATCCCATTATTGATGTTTTCCTAACAAAGAGTGTCTTACTTAAATAATAGTCATCAGATCATTAATGAGTTCAAATAAGTCAAAGTGCTATTGATTACTATAAAATTTTCTATTCCCCATAATAATTATCTTCTGAGTTATGATGGGATAAACAAGAGCCAAGTTGTGTTGCTTGGCTCTAGTTTTACTATTGTTTCTGTTTAGGCTAAAATATGACATTTTAAGCCAATAGTTAACTTTCCCTTCTTCTATAAAAAATAGATAAAATTGTATATTTTTTTTTTCAGTAAGTCACAGAGTCCTTAAATGAAACAAGGCAATTTATTGGTGAATGTTTTATTAGCAGGAAAGTTTGTTTTCATTTATCAAGCACAAAAGGGGCTCAAAGCAATGAACAAATGCAGAAAATGAACACCTCTCTTGTTTTTGAAGTAGGCATCTGTACTTGTCTGAGAGCTAATTATTTTTCCTGATGAATAAGCCCAAGATGCAAGAAACAGGAAGAAAAAGGCTAACGATTTTTCTGTAATCTAGCCTGGATTCCAGCACAGAAACCTGGTGGGTATAGTTCTAAACATGTAGTTATGGGAGGAAAAATAGTATATATTCACATCAGATAAAAATAGTTTCTTATTCCACGTTGAGGTAAAATGTATGACAACATGCTTATTACTGTATCAGAAATTCTGCATTTTTAACAAGAACGCTATTTTTTCCTGTTCCTCTACTGCAGTGAAGCAGGGTATCCACCTTCACACTGTCCTTTTGAATCCCCCAGGCTTAGTCTCAGATTTGAGACCCATTAGGCCTGCTGTTGTAAAGAATTCACTGTTTGGATTCCCCACACTCCCATACACTCACAGAAACACCAAATAAATAGAGAAGTTTTCATCCTTTTCTCCTTATTATCCTTTATCCATCAATGAAGACTGGTGGGAGTTACCTTGCCATCATCTAATCTCAAAATCTCTGTCATAATTATAATAGATGATGACAAAGTAAATTGTCCATAATAGCTACATTTGCTTCAATTGGTTTTTAGCAAGTGTGCCATCACCATGGACCTTAATTTAACCTAATTAGTTGTCACTACATCCAAACCCAGAGTGATTGCCTTGTGAGTTCACAAACTTTAAGCATATTTGCTTAAGGAGGCTATGCCTAATATTTGGTATTTCCATAAAAATTCAATAGAGGCATGACTTGAAAAGAAAAATGAGGGACTGCAGTTTATTTTAAATTCATTGGAACTAAATGGTTCAATGATTAAAAGAACTTGCTGCACAATCATGAGGACTGGAGTTCAGATGCCAGGATCAACCAAAAGACAGTCACACAAATAACTCTAGCCTTCAGGGATCTGATGCCCTTGTTTGGCCTCTGGGTACACAGGAACCCCACCCCACACATGCACACAGTAAATAAACAAATAATAAATAAATCATGAGGATTTTGTAACATATACTATGCCACAGACCTGCAGATGTGGGCTTGAGACCCCTCTGTTTCATTGCTCACTAAGCTGGCTAATCTGGGCAGTGGGTCTGATACTTAATTCCTTTGCTAAGTATAAAATTTACATTTTTTCAGAAGAGAAAAACCAATCTTACTTAGTATATCTTTTTTAATTTTTAAATTAAATTATTTCTTACAATTTTTCACATTTTAACCCTGCTGTTGCCCATTCCATCATCTCCTCCCAGTACCTCTCATCCTCCCTCTTCTCCCCCTATGCCCTTTCCCTTGTCCCCTGATAGGAGAGGACCTCTTCCCTTTCTGTCTGAACCTAGCTTATCAGGTCTCATCAGGGATGGCTTCATCATCTTTCTCTGTGGCCTGGCAAGGCTGTACCACCCAGGGGAGTTGATCAAAGAGCCCACTAAGTTCATGCCTTGTACCACTTACTAGAGAACCCACTTAGAAACTGAGCAGTCAATGGGCTTCCTCCAAGCACGGGTTCTAGGTCCTCTCAAAACATGGTCCTTGATTGGAGTTCGGCCTCGGTATTTTGGCTCTGTTGTTCTCCTTGTGGAGCACCTGTCCCTTCCAGGTCTTTCTATCTCCCTCTTCTTTCATAAGGATTCTGGCACTCTGCCCAAAATTTGGCTATGAGTCTCAGTTTCTTCTTTAATACACTAGTGGGTAGAGTCTTTCAGAGGTCTCTCGTGGAAGGCTCCTGCCCTGTTCCTTGTCTTCTGTACTCCCAATGTCTATCCTGTTTGCTCTTCTGAATGAGGATTAAGCATCTTCCCTAGGATCCTCCTTGTGATTTAGTATATCTTTTAAGAAAACCCTTTGGGAATGTAGCTTTCTAGCTAAGATAATGTACATTTTCTTTATCTTGCATTGTTTGTACTTGAGAGATAGGAAATGTATAGTCTATACAATTTATGTAATATATATATTTAATAGAGTTGCTTCACCTACAAACTTTTTCCTTGGTTCTGTACTATGATATGCCAATACTGACAGTCACAAAGGTTTTCTTGGATGGTTCAGAGTCCTGTATGAACCTTAAAAAGCTCAACAATTGTTGCTATGCTTTAATCCCTTTTGTTTTCCATGTAGATGGGCCCACTTGACAACCCTTGAGTTCTTAATGGCATAAAGGAGTGCTATAACTCTGTTGCAAACTGCTCCTAGACTTGCACGCTGAGTTTCTCACTTGACTAACATGTAAGAAGGCCAAGACCTGTGTAACTTGGCATTACTTCTGTCTCTGATGCAGTGCTCACTCATGTGTGCATGGCCTCCTCACACATCTCACTCTGCTGACCATTGATATTATTATTGCTACTTCAGCTAGGGGCAAACTCATGCATGAACAAAATTGAACATTTTTAGCTTCACTTCTTCATTCTTCTGAATCATGTCCTCTCACCTAGCAGCTGCAGTTCCCACACATGAGTAGTTCACAGAGAAAAAAATAGATTCTATTTTGTAAATGAGTCATTGAATCAATCTCAATACTCCTAAAATGATTGAATTATACAAACTATCTTTTCTAACCTTTATGAATTGTATTAGAATTCAATTTCAGTAAGATATATACACCTAGATCTGCTCAAATATTTAAAATTCAATAGTTGGAATCTATGGGAAACTTTAAGCAATTTGAATTAATGTGATAAAAACAACAATCAGAATAATGAGAAAACACACATCAAATTTTACAGCAAAACTAAAACAGTGCACAGAAGACATTTGAAATTTCAATATATAATATTAGTAAAACCAATGAAAACAGGTAACTTGTTCTTTGGGTATCTAGGTCTGATAATAGATATTTAAGAATTCAGATACAGCCGATTTTCTTTCTATATTAGTATTCTTTGGTGGCATTTAAAAATTATTTTTATTTATTACAGTTTATTCACTTTGTATCCCAGCTGTAGCCCCCTCCCAATCCTACCCTCCCTCCATCTTCTTCTCTCTCCTATGCCCCTCCCCCAGTTCAATGATAGGGGAGGTCCTTCTCCCCTTCCGTCTGACCTTAGTCTATCAGGTCTCATCAGGACTGGCTTGTTTGTCTTCCTCTGTAGACTGGTAAGACTGCACCTTCCTCAGGTGGAGGTGATCAAAGACCCAGCCCATGAGTTCATGTTAGAGATGGTCTCTGTTCCTATTATTGGGGAACCCTCTTGGACACTGAGCTTCCATTAGCTACTTCTGTGCAGGGGTTGTAAGTTATCTCCATGCATCATCCTTGTTTGTAGTATCAGTCTCAAAAAGGACCCCTGTGCCCCGATTTTTTGGTTCTATTGCTCTCCTTGTGGAGCAATTATTACCTCCAGGTCTTTCTATCTTCCCCTTCTTTCATAAGATTCCCTGAACTCTGCAAAAAGTTTGGCTCTGAATCTAAGCATATGTTTTGATATTCTGCTGGATGGAGTCATTCAGAGGCCCTCTTTGATAGGCTCCTGTCCTGTTCCCTGTTTTCTCCCTCTTCTTCTCCCTGTGTCTTATTTGCCTTTCTGAATGAAGATTGAGTATCTTACTAGGGTCCTCCTTCTTGATTAGCTTCCTTAGGTGTACAGATTTTAGTATGATTATCCTGTATTATATGTCTAATATACACTTATAAGTGAGTATGTGTTGTTATACCCCGTTCGCGAGCCCCCAAAAGATCTACAGGAATCGACTCTGTTGCAAAACACATGAGGGTCTTTTTATTGTAAATTACAAGCTGCAGCTTGGGCCAACACAGCCCCCACTGCCGAAGCGGTGGGAGCTGAGCACGCGTGCCCAGGTTAGTTGGGTGATTTATAGATTCTGGTCCCTCCCAGCATACCCAAGGCAGGGGCAATTCCTGCCTGGCAAGCATCTATTGGTCAAAATGCTACATTTTGAATGGATTGGCTATAGGAAGGTTCCCAGGCCATTAATGACCAGGTGTCCCTCCCTAGGGGGATGGTCCAGTTTCCTAGCAACCATATCTCTAGTGGGTGGGGAAAGAATGCAGTGAGCTAGCTCTTCCCTCAGGGCATTACTAACTACTTTACCACACCTACTCTAGGTTTTAAGGATAGCTGTCACTTTGGTCTCTCAGTGTGTCTTTCAGCTTCTGGGATACCTCACTCCTGATGATCATTTCTAGATCTCACCATTTGCCTGCAAATTTCATGATTTCCTTCTTTTTAATTGCTGAGTAGTATTACATTGTGTAAATGCACCACAATTTCTGTATCCATTCCTCAACTGAGGGACATCTGTGTTGTTTACAGCTTCTAGCTATTACAAATAAAGCTGCTATGAGCATGGTTGAGGAAATATCATTGTATACTTAAGCATGTTTTGGATATATGCCTAGGTGTGGTATAGCTGGATCTTGAGGTAACACGATTCCTAATTGTCTGAGAAAGCACCAGTTTGATTTCCAAAGTGATTGTACAAGTTTACATTCCCACCAGCAGTGGAAGAGGGTTCCTATTTCTCCACAATCTCTCCAGAATGTGTTGTCACTTCAGTTTTTGATGTTAGCCATTCTGATGGGTGTAAGGTGAAATCTCAGTGTCGTTTTGATTTGCATTTCCCTAGTGACTAAGGATATTGAACTTTTCTTTAAGTGTTTCTCTGCCATTCGATATTGTTCTATTGAGAATTCTCTGTTTAGTTTTGTACCCCATTTTTTAAATTGGGTTACTTGATTTGTTGCTGCTTAACTTCTTAAGTTCTTTATATATTCTGGATATTAGACCTTTGTCAGATATAATGTAGGTGAAGATCCTTTCCCAATCGTTATTCTGTATGCTGGCAATATATATATTTATTCTTTCCAATTGTTACCCATTCATCTTCATTTAAAATGTATAAAAGTTAGACATGAAATACACCTATTTCAAGAGACTGATATATTCAGAACCATGAAAGCAGTGATTTTAAATTCATTTTTATTTTCATCTACTCTATAGAAGCATACACTGTAAACTTTAAAATATCTGTAATCATGCTTACTCATCTGTGGTTTTTATTGTATGTTTGCTTTATGAGATAGCTATTTTTGGCACAGGTAATAAAACTGAGAAAATAATAAAACTTCTACATGTTTTTCAGTGATAGAGTTATTCTTGGGGAGGTGAATACATACTCCACACTACAGAACTTATCAGATAATGACATCATGTTTTCCAAGTGATGATATCTTGATGCTTGTCATTGATTGATTGTAATTAGTCTCTGCCATTCCTGTGTATTCTTTTCAGTGGCTTTCTTTATAATTTCAGAGATAAGGTTTTGTGTACATAGTGATCACAGTAAATGCTAATACACAAATACTGAATCTGCTTGCTTTCAGTGTGCTCACTTTATGCTCAGTACTCACTCACCCTCCGTACAATGATTCTCTCTCTCTCTCTCTCTCTCTCTCTCTCTCTCTCCCTCTTTAATTATTACAATAGCATCTTGCAGGGTATGGCAGACATGCCTATAATCCTAGTGCTCAGGGAGGCAGAGGCAGGTGGAGCTCTGTGAGTTCCAGACCAACATGGTATACAAAGAGAGTTCAGGACAGTCAAGGCTACACAGAGAACCCTGCCTAAGGAATAGCACCATGATTTCCAGTTACTGTTTCCACTCCTTAAAAAGATGACTATCATTTTTGGTGTTGTTTTCAGTGCTGGAGACTGAAGCAAAGCCATGTATGTACTGAATATATTTTAGCCACCAAGCTACAATCTGAGTTGCCAATAATATTTTTAAAGAGGTTTATATTTTGGTTCCAATATGAACTTGTATGAACTTGTCACCCATGTGATTCCAAACATTATTATTATTATTTTGGACAATTTATTTTTATTTAAACATAATTTTTAGAATTTATGTAAAAAGCAGTGAAAGGTATATGCTTTAATTTTAGATATTTAAAAGCAGATTTAACCTTTAGTTTTTACAAGTTCAGATTCTAGATTCATCTATTGCTTTTATGTGTTAATCTTAATTCGTGATGCTCTCTCTCTAGTTCTCATTTCTCACTTATTATATACTGTGAAAGTAAAAGTGAATAGCTAGTAAGTAATATTAATTTTAATTTGAAGTATTCCATTTATCAGGGATAATTGATAAAGTAATATTGTAGTGATGGTGTTGTTACTATTTTTTTTAATGAAAAGCATGCAATGGAGTTTGCAAAGGGAGTCAGGCTGAGAACTGTGGTTCTTCCTGATAGGAGAATACTGCACATGAAGGCTGAGAAATGTTGGTGTAAGATGCTCAAGACAGCAATGAAGGGCTAAAGACTCTCTTTGACATTTTGATAAATAGATATGAGTGCTAATTTCTTAGAGCAGGCACAGATGACTGATTATTTCATCAAGCGCTTGATCTGGTGCCAAGCCAAAATTAATCAGCAATTTAAATGACTGACAGGTTGTTCAGGATCTAAGGCTCTGCTGTGAAACTTTATAGGCTCACTTATTAGTCTCCAAAGACAAAGATGACAGAGAAAGAAAGAAACATACATTTAAAATAACTTTTATTATATTGACACAAGTACAGACTTTGTAATACACTTTTTTAAAAAAAATGAACCAACAAAAATAAATACACAATACTGACTTTTTCTCCTTTCCCCAAATTACACAATTGCTCCCCTCTCTTGAAAAGTGTGCATGGTACCTTCTGATATCATTAAAGTTTGTAAATGGGAGAGGACTTTTATGTTGGATCCAGCTTGGGTCCTCTGTCAAATGTTCATGCAATAGGGACTGACTTTTCATTCTGGGAAGCAGCCAAGGGCAGCAGAAATAACCTGCACTGTCTTGAGAGTCTCTTGGAAAGCCTTGAATAACAACTCAAAATTGGGCTTCCCACACCTGGTGTTTGTTTATTTGTTTGTTTGGTTGGTTTTTCTTAGGTAGTCTATGGTTCTTGGGGGAGAATTTTAAACCCATGTGGGAAAAGGTATATATATATATATATTAATTACAGTTTATTTACTTTGTATCCCAGGTGTAGCCCTCTCCCTTTTTTTCTTCCAGTCCTATCCTCCCTCCCTCCCTCATCTCCTCCCTGCCCCTCTCTAAGTCTACTGATAGGGGAGGTCCTCCTTCCTTTCCATCTGACTCTAGCTTATCAGGACTCACCAGGACTGGCTGCAATGTCCTCCTCTGTGGCCTAGCTAGGCTGCTTCTCCCATGGGGAGTGGGGAGGTCAAAGATCTAGCCCCTGAATTCTTTTCTCTCTTGTCTAGTCTTGTCTCTTCTCTCTCACACAGATACACAGACACACATACACACACAACACACACACAACCACATACCAACAATTAAAGAAAAGGATGCCATAAATTTGAGAAAGGAAGTGCATAGGAAAGGTTGAAGGGTGAAAGAGAAGAAGGAAATGAATTTTGGAATTATACTGTAATTTCAAAGAATAAAATATGTATTTTTTAAAAAATTATAGGATAAATTTGATTATATGTGTTTGTCTATTACTTGAAAACAAATGCTAATGATTTCTTCATAAATTCTACTGAGTCTAATAAAGTATATAAAAAATTAAAATTAAGACAACTGTTGTAAATTTGAATGTGGATTCTTATCCTTGAAGAATGTCTTCACAGCTGGAATGACAACATTTTTTTCTAGACTATAACTTATTTGACTTCTCTATCACAAATATAAGCCTTTCCATTCCCCACAGATTTCTAAATACTGGTTAATAAAAATTTCTTGTTTTTCCTCTTCTCCATTTTTCTTCTTTTTAACTCTTCCTTTTTCTTCTCCTCCTCCTCAACTTGTTTTTCAGACAGTATTTTTGTGTGAAGCTCTGGATGTCCTGGAACACACTTTGTGGATCAGTATGGCCCTGAACTCAGAGATCCACTTGTTTTTGCCTCCCCAGTGAGATTAATCTAAGTGAGATTATTGGCATATGTCACTAATCCCAAATAACTTCCCTTCTTTAATATTCTTTACTTACTATATAAAAATTGTGCTTTGATTAATTTGCATTTTGTTTTAGTAAAGAATGACAATTGTGCTGTATTGCTGGTTTTCTGTGAACTGTTGGTTCTCATTGTTATGTTGTATTGAGTTTGGGAATTTGTGAAAAATTTATTGTATTTCTTATTTTAAATAATTTTTTATTTTTATATTAATTACAGTTTATTTACTTTGTATCCCAGCTGTAGTCCTCTCCCTTATTTCCTCCCAATACCTCCCTCCCTCATCTCCTCCCTGCCCCTTTCCAAGTCCTGTGATAGGGGAGGTTCTCTTCCCCTTCCTTCTCATCCTAGCTCATCAGGTAACTCTAGGACTGGCTGCCATGCCCTCCTCTGTGGTTTAGCAAGACTGTTCCTCCCTTGGCATGGGGTGGGGGGAGGTAAAGGAGCCAGTCATTGAGTTCATGTCAGAAATAGTTCCTGTTCTTCTTACTAGGGAAATCCAATTGGTTACTAAGCTAACATGGGCTACATTCGAGCAGGGGTTCTAGGTTATATCCATACATGGACCTTGGTTGGAGAAAAAGTCTCAGAAAAGACCCCTGTACCCAGATATATTTGGTCATTGTGGAGCTCCTGTCATCCTGGAGAGTGAGGTCTTACTAACTCCTACTCTACCTAAGGTTTGTTTATGAGCCTTAGCATCTGCTTTGATACACTGCTAGGCAGAGTCTTACAGAGGCCCTCTGTCATAGGCTCCTGTCCTGTTTCTTATTTTCTCCTACATCCATTGTCCATCCCATTTGTCTTTCTAAGTAAGGATTGATCATCTTTCCCAGGGTCATCCTTCTTGTTTAGCTTCTTTAGGTGTACATATTTCATTATGTTTATCATATCTTATAGGTCCACTTATAAGTGAGTATATGCTGTGTGTCTTTCTGCTGGTGGGATACCTTACTCAGGATGATATTTTCTAGATGGCACCATTTGCCTGTAAATTTCATGATTTCATTGTTCTTAATTGCTGAGTAGTATTACATTGTGTAAATGTATCACAATTTCTGTATCCATTCCTCCTTTGAGGGACATCCGGGTTGTTTCCAGGTTCCAGCTATTATGAAAAAAATTGCTACAAATATAGTTGAGCAAATGTCCTTGTTGTGTACTTGAGCACATTTTGGATATATGCCTAGGAGTGGTATAGCTGGATCTTGAGGAAGCACTATTCCTAATTGTCTGAGAAAGTGTCAGATTAATTTCCAAAGTGGTTGTACAAGTTTACATTCCCACCAGCAGTGGAGGAGGGTTCCCCTTTCTTCACAACCTCTTTAGCATGCCTTGTTACTTGAGTTTTTGATCTTAGCCATTCTGATGGGTGTAAGATGAAATCTCAGGTTTGATTTGATTTTATTGCATCTCCCTGATGGCTAAGGGCATTGGGCATTTTGTTAAGTGTTTCTCTGCCATTCTATATTCCTCTACAGAGAATTCTCCATTCTCTGTATCCCACTTGAAGTCCTAGCTAGAGCAATATGATAGCTAAAGGAGATCAAACATTCCAGATCAGAAAGAAAAAGGTGAAAGTATCATTATTCATAGATGATAGACACAGTATATATGAGCAACCCTAAAAATTCAAAGAGACAACTCCTTCAACTGATAAACACCTTCATCAAATTGGCTGGATACAAAATTAATTAAAAAAAAATCAGAAGCCCTCCTGTAATACCAAAGACAAAAGGGCTGAGAAAGAAATTAGGGAAACAACACCCTTCACAATAGCCACTAATAACATAAAGTACCTTGGGGTGACTCTAACCAAGCAAGTGAAAGACCTATTTGAAAAAAGCTTCAAGTCTCTGAAGAAAGAAATTGAAGAAGATATCAGAAGATGGAAAGGTTTCCCATGCTCATGGATCAGTAGGATTAACATAGTGAAAATGGCTATTCTACCAAAAGCAATCTACAGATTTAATGCAATTCCCATCAAGTTACCAACACAATTCTTTACAGACCTTAAAAGAAAAATTCTCAACTTCATATGGAGAAACAAAAAATCCAGAATCTCCAAAATGACACTGTACAACATCACATCATCCGGAGGTATTTCCATCCCTGATCACAAGCTGTACAAGAGAGTAATAGTAACAAAAACTGCATGGTATTGGCATAGAAGCAGAATGGTGGATCAATGGAACCGAATAGAAGACCCAGAAATAAACCCACACATCTATGGATATTTGGAATTTTGACAAAGAAGCCAAAACCATTCAATGGAAAAAAGACAGCATCTTCCACAAATGGTGCTGGTCTAACTGGATGTCTCCATACAGAAAAACACAAAAAGATCTATATTTGTCAACCTGCACAGAACTAAAATCCATGTGTGTCTTTCTGCTTTTGGGATATCTCACTCAGGATGATCATTTCTAGGTACCACCATTTGCCTGCAAATTTCAGGATTTCCTTGTTTTTAATTGCTGAGTAGTATTCCATGTGTAAAGGTACCATAATTTCTGTAACCATTCCTCAACTGAGGGACACCTGGGGTCTTTTATGAGACTGTTTCTCCAAACAAGGACCATGAATGGAAGCAACCTAGAGCCCCTGCTCAGAAGTAGCCCTTGGTAGCTCAGTATCCAAGTGGGTACCCTAATAAGGGGAACAGGGATTGTTTCTGACATGAACTCGATGCTGGGCTCTTTGACCCCCCCACCAGGGAGGAGCAGCCCTGCTAGGCCACAGAGGAGGACTTTGCAGCTAGTCCTGATGACAACTGAGAAACCAGTATCAGATGTAAGGAGAGGAGGTTCTCCCTTATCATTGGACTTCAAAAGAGGGAGGGAGGAGATGAGGGTGGGAGGGTGGGATTGGGAGAGAAAGAGGGAATGGGATACAGCAGGGATAAAAAGTTAACAAAGTGTAACTAATATCAAAAAAATTAAAAATTAAAAAAACCTAAAATCCAAGTGGATCAAAGACCTCAACATAAAACCAGACACACTAAATTGGTTAGAAGAAAAAGTGGGGAAGAGCCTTGAACTCATTGGCACAGGAGACAACCTCCTAAACAGAACACCAACAGCACAGGCTCTAAAATCAACAATTAATCAATGGGACCTCATGAAATTGAAAAGCTTCTGTAAAGCAAAAGACACTGTCATCAGAACAAAAGAACAGCCTACAGACTGGGAAAGAATCTTCACCAACCCCATATCTGACAGAGGGATAATATCCGGAATATATAAAGAACTAAAGAAGTTAAAAAGCAACAAATCAAGTAATCCAATTTTTAAAATGGGGTACAGAGCTAAACAGAGAATTCTCTGTAGAAGAATATAGAATGGCATAGAAACACTTAAAGTATTTCTTATTATGTGTTTTATAGACTATTTGCCCTAGATAGAACCTGAGATTTTGTAATTTTTAAAACCCTCTCAAAGTGATTCTATTATGCATGCATTGCTTGAAAGACTTTGTTTTTAGGTTGTTTTTTTTTCTTGTCTGCAAGAAACTACTTTATTTTTCTTTCACGTTCGTTAGTTCTTTGAGAATTCTCCACGATATCTTTGTTCATTTCCCAACTCTTCCTGATACATCCCTCCCTGATTTCTTTTTCAGCCAGCTTTTCCCCTTTATACTTAGAGTCAGAGCTACCTATATACTCTTGCTTTGTATGTCCTTCAGTGGATTGTGTTCACATTATTTATCTTATATCAGTAAAGTTATGAATCTGTCTCATTTCACTCACCAATGAACATTTTTTTCTAATTCTTTTTTTTAATTTTATTTTTTCTTATCAGTTACATTTTATTAACTCTGTATCCCAGCCGTGTCCCACTCCCTCATTCCCTCCCAATCCCCCCCCCCTCATCTCCACCCTGCCCCTTTCCAAGCCCACTGATGGGGGGGACCTCCTCCCCATTCATCCAATCCTGTTTTATCAGGTATTTTCAGGACTGGTTGCAAAGTCCTCCTCTGTGGCCTAACAGGACTGCTCCTCCCTTGGGGGGTGGGGAGGTCAAAGAGCCAGCCATTGAGTTCCTATTAGAAATAGTCCTTGTTCCCCTTACTATGGAAAACCAGTTGGTTACCGAGCTACCACATGCTACATCCGAGCAGAGGTTCTTATCCCATCTTTGCCTTACTCTTTTAGTTGAAATCCCATGGGGAAGAGTCTTGGTGTTGAGTAGAATGTTTTCCTTTTTTTTAAGCTGTTAAACTTTCCTGGCATCACTGTCTTTAATTCTGATGTATTTATGGCTGAATCATTTTATATGACTTCTGTTTAAACCATACAAGGATAATGATTAAAATTACACATGATGAATAAAACTGATAATGAAGGAAGGTATTATTTCACGCTTTAAATTATTGATTATTCTTATTTTATTTAAAGTCTGCTTGAGCCTGTGCAGCTTTTGCGTGTGCTGCCATTAGCTCTGGCAGCATAGGTTCTATAAAATCTGCAAGACTTTGTTTCTTTGGAATCATCTCTTACCTCTGGCTATTACAATATTTCTACCTACTCTTCCTCATTGATCCCAGACGACTGAGGTAGGGGCTTTGATGAAGCCATCCCATTTAGGACTAATGTTATTTGCCACTGATGCCAGCTAGAAAAGGAAAATCAGTTTTCTCCATTTGAATATCTCTAGGCATATGAACTACACTCCAGGGAAGGCTTCATGCCCAGGAGTGGCTGGCCAATATAAAACATAAACCACAATTTCTTTTTCTTTCTTTCTTTCTTTCTTTCTTTCTTTCTTTCTTTCTTTCTTTCTTTCTTTCTTTCTTTCTTTTTTTTTGTGGACCTTCTACTTCACTTTGTTTTGGCTGGGAATTTTTTAACTTGTTTTGATTTTTATTTTTCTGTTACTTTGCATTAGGCATGTGTCCTTTTTTTATGAAAGGGAGAGACAAAGAGCATAAAGTTGGGTGGAAGGTTGTGGGAGACACTATGGAAGAAGTTGAGAGAGGAGAAACCATGGTCCAATTATACTGTATGAAATGTAAATTCAATTAAAAATGAAAATAATTCTACTCTGCTGATATCAGGATGAGTTACTGCTGAATTAATAGTCCTTGCTCTTGAACTTTATTATTTTTCATTTTCTTTTTTTTATTTTATTTTATTTTTTATTTTTCTTTTTAGTTACAATTTGTTAACTCTGTGTCCCAGCTGTATCCCACTTCCTCATTCCCTCCCCCTCCCCAACTCCCTCCCTGGTCTCCTCCCTGCTCCTTGCCAAGTCCACTGATAGAAGAGGACCTCCTCCCCTTTCATTTGACCCTGTTTTATCAGGTATCTTCAAGGCTGGCTGCAGAGTCCTCCTCTGTGGCCTAACAGGACTGCTCCTCCCCTGGGGGAGGAGGGAGGTCAAAGAGCCTGCCCTTAAGATCCTGTTAGAAATAGTCCTTTTTCCCCTTGCTTTGGAAAACTACTTGGTTACTGAGCTACCACGGGCCACATCCGAGTAGAAGTTCTATGTTATATCCATAGATGGTTCTTGGTTGAGTGTCAGTCTCAGAAAAGGCCCTGTGCCCGGATATATTTGGTAATTGTAGAGCTCCTATCCTTTCCATATCATACTAACTCCCCTTCTTTCATATGATTCCCTGCACTCTGCCATGGTTTGGTTATGAGTCTTAGTGTCTGCTTTGAAACACTGCTAGGTAGAGTCTTTCAGATGCCTTTTGCAGTAGACTCCTGTCATACATTCAATGCACATGCCATTTGTCTTTCTAAATGAAGATTGATCATCTTCACCCATGTCCACTTACTTGATTATCTTCTTTAGGTGTGTAGATTTCATTATGTTTATCATATCTTGTAGGTCTATATAAGCGAGTATATACCAAGTTTGTCTTTCTCCTTCTGGGATAATTCACTCAGAATGATCTTTTCTAGATCGCACCACTTGCCTGCAAATTTCATGTTTTCCTCCCTTTTGATTGCTGAGTAGTATTCCATTGTGTAAAAATACCACAATTTCTGTATCCATTCCTCTGTTGATGGACATCTGGGCTGTTTCCAAGTTCTGGCTATTACAAATAAAGCTGCTACAAACATGGTTGAACAAATGTCCTTGTTGTGTACTTGAGAAAATTTTGGGTATATACCTAGGAGTGGTATAGCTGGGTCTTGAGGTAGCACTACTCCTAATTGTCTGAGAAAGCACCAGATTGACTTACAAAGTGGTTGAACCAGTTTACATTCCCACCAGCAATGGAGGAGGGTTCCTTTTTCTCCACAACCTCTCCAGCATGTTTTGTCCCTTGAGTTTTTCATCTTGGCCATTCTGAT
Source organism: Psammomys obesus (assembly GCF_907164565.1). Classification (NCBI taxonomy): domain Eukaryota; kingdom Metazoa; phylum Chordata; class Mammalia; order Rodentia; family Muridae; genus Psammomys; species Psammomys obesus. The sequence continues at coordinate 597,221 of NW_026596089.1, read as the reverse complement.
GGGTGTAAGGTGAAATCTCAGGATCATTTTGATTTGCATTTCCCTAATGGCTAATGAGGTTGAGCATTTCTTTAAGTGTTTCTCTGCCATTTGATGTTCCTCTTTCGAGAATTCTCTGTTTAGCTCCATTCCCCATTTTTTAATGGGATTACTTGGTTTGTTGCTTTTCTGCTTCTTTAGTTCTTTATATATACTGGATATTAGCCTTCTGTCAGATAAAAGGTTGGTGAAGATTCTTTCCCAATCTGTAGGCAGTCGTTTTGTTTTGATGACTGTGTCTTTTGCTTTACAGAAGCTTTTCAGTTTCATGAGGTCCCATTTATTGATTGTTGCTCTTGGAGCCTGTGATGTTGGTGTTCTGTTCAGGAAGTTGTCTCCTGTGCCAATGAGTTCTAGGCTGTTCCCCACTTTTTTTTCCAACTGATTTAGAGTATCTGGTTTTATGTTGAGGTCCTTGATCCACTTGGACTTTAGTTTTGTGCAAGGTGATAAATATGGATCTATTTTCATTTTTATGCATGTAGACATCCAGTTGGTCCAGCACCATTTGTTGAAGATGCTGTCTTTTTTCCATTGAATGGATTTGGCTTCTTTGTCAAATATTGAGTATTCATAGGTGTGTGGGTTTATTTCTGGGTCTTCTATGCGATTCCATTGATCCTCCTTTCTGTTTCTATGCCAATACCATGCAGTTTTTATTACTGTTGCCCTGTAGTACAGCTTGAGATCGGGGATGGAGATACCTCCAGATGATCTGTTGTTGTACAGGATCGTTTTGGAGATTCTGGGTTTTTTGTTTCTCCATATGAAGCTGAGAATCTTTTTTTCAAGGTCTGTAAAGAATTGAGTTGGTATTTTGATGGGTATTGCATTGAATCTGTAGATAGCTTTTGGCAGGATGGCCATTTTCACAATGTTAATTCTACCAATCCATGAGCATAGGAGATCTTTCCATCTTCTGAGATCTTCTTTGATTTCTTTCTTCAGAGATTTGAAGTTTTTCTCAAACAGGTCTTTCACTTCCTTGGTTAGAGTCACACCAAGGTATTTTATGTTATTAGTGGCAATTGTGAAGGGTGTTGTTTCCGTAATTTCTTTCTCAGCCTTTTTGTCTTTGGTGTACAGGAGGGCTTCTGATTTTTTTGAGTTGATTTTGTATCCTACCACTTTGCTGAAGGTGTTTATCAGCTGAAGGAGTTCTATGGTTGAAATTTTAGGGTCGCTCATGTATACTATCATATCATCTGCGAATAGTGACACTTTGACCTCTTCCTTTCCAATTTGTATCCCCTTGAGCTCCTTTAGTTGTCTTATTGCTCTGGCTAGGACTTCAAGTACTATGTTGAAGAGATATGGAGACAGTGGGCAGCCTTGTCTTGTCCCTGATTTCAGTGGGATTGATTTAAGTTTCTCTCCGTTCAGTTTGATGTTGGCTATAGGCTTGCTGTATATTGCCTTTACTATCTTTAGGTATGTGCCTTGTATCCCTGATCTCTCCAATACTTTAAACATGAATGGATGTTGGACTTTGTCAAATGCTTTTTCGGCATCTAAGGAGATGATCATGTGGTTTTTTTCCTTCATTTTGTTTATGTGGTGGATTACATTGATGGATTTCCGTATATTGAACCACCCTTGCTTGCCTGGGATGAAGCCTACTTGGTCATGGTGGATGATATCTTTGATGTGTTCTTGGATTCGGTTTGCAAGTATTTTAGTGATTATTTTTTAGTCAATGTTCATAAGAGAGATAGGTCTGAAGTTCTCTTTTTTTGTTGGGTCTTTGTGTAGTTTAGGTATCAAGGTGACTGTGGCTTCATGGAATGAGTTTGGCAGTGTTCCTTCTCTTTCTATTTTGTGAAAGAGTTTGAGGAGAATTGGTGTTAGCACTTCTTTGAAGGTCTTGTAGAATTCTGCGCTGAAGCCATCTGGTCCAGGGCTTTTTTTGGAGGGGAGACTGTGAATGACTGCTTCAATTTCCTTGGGAGATATAGGGCTATTCATTCTTTCTACCTGATCTTGGCTTAATTTTGGTAGATGGAATCTGTCAAGAAAATTATCCATTTCATTTAGATTTTCAAATTTTGTGCCATATAGGTTTTTGTAGTATGACATAATAATTGTTTGGATTTCCACAGTATCTGTAGTTATGTTCCCATTTTCATTTCTGATTTTGCTGATTTGGATAGTTTCTCTCTGCTCTTTAGTTAGTTTGGCTAGGGGTTTGTCTATCTTGTTGATTTTCTCAAAGAACCAGCTTTTTGTTTCATTGATTCTTTGGATAGTTTATTTGTTTCTAATCAATTGATTTCAACCCTGAGTTTGATTATTTCCAGCCTTCTGCTCCTCTTGGGTGTATCTGCTTCTTTTTTTTCTAGGGTTTTCAGTTGGGCCATTAAGTTGTTTGTATGTGATGTTACGAATTTCTGCTTGCAGGCATTTAGTGCTATAAATTTTCCTCTGAGCACTGCTTTCAACGTGTCCCATAAATTTGGGTATGTTTTGCCTTCATTTTCATTGAATTCTAGGAAGTCTTTCATTTCTTTCTTTATTTCTTCCTTGACCCAGCTGTCATTGAGTAGTAAGTTGTTCAGTTTCCTTATGCGTGTTGGCTTTTTGTTGTTTCTGTTGTTGTTAATGTCCAGCTTTAGTCCATGGTGGTCGCATAGTATACAAGGGATTATTTCAATCCTTTTGTATCTGTTGAGGCTTGCTTTGTGACCCACTATATGGTCTATTTTGGAGAAGGTTCCATGTGATGCTGAAAAGAAGGTGTACTCTTTTGAGTTTGGGCGAAAAGATTTGTAGACGTCTATTAGGTCCATGTGATTTAGGGATTCTGTGAGTGCTTTTATTTCCCTATTTGGTGTCTGTCTGGTTGATCTGTCCCTTGATGAGAGTGGGGTGTTGAAGTCTCCCACTATTAAGGTATTAGGATCAATGTATGATTTAAGCTTTAATAATGTTTCATTTATGAATACAGGTGCTCTTGTATTTGGGGCATAGATATTCAAGATTGTGATGCCCTCTTGGTGGATTTTTCCTTTGATGAGAATATAGTGGCCCTCCTTATCTTTTTTGATTAACTTTGGATGGAAGTCTATTTTATTAGATATTAGGATGGGTACTCCAGCTTGTTTTCTGGAACCATTTGCTTGAAAAACATTTTTCCAGCCCTTTACTCTGAGGTGGTGTTTATCTTTGTTGCATAGGTGTGTTTCTTGGATGTAACAGAATGTTGGATCCTGTTTCCCGAAAAATTCTGTTAGCCTGTGTCTTTTTATTGTGGAGTTGAGTCCATTGATATTGATAGATAGTAGTGACCAATGCATGTTAGTTCCTTTTGTAATGGAGTCAGTGATCTTACCCTGTTTCATTGCTTGTTTTCCTTTCGTTTTTGTTGGGATATGATCTGTATGCCCTGTTTTCCTGGGTGAAGTTGTTTTCGTTGGATTGGAGTTTTCCTTCTAGTATCTTCTGTAGGGTTGGTTTGCTGTGTAGATATTGCATAAATTTAGTTTTGTCATGGAATATTTTGTTTTCTCCATCTATGTTTATTGAAAGCTTTGCAGGGTATAGTGGTCTGGGTTGATAATTGTGATCTCTTAGAGTCTCCATGATACTTGTCCAGGCCCTTCTGGCTTTCATAGTTTCTGATGAGAAGTCCGGTATGATTCTGATAGGTCTACCTTCATATGTTACTTGGCCTTTTTCCCTGGCTGCTTTTAATATCTTTTCTTTGTTCTGTAGATTTAGTGTTTTGGCTATGATGTGATGTAATGTGTTTCTTTTCTGGTCTAGTCTATTTGGAGTTCTGTAGGCTTCTTGTATATTTATAAACATCTCTTTCTTTAAGTTGGGAAAATTTTCTTCTATGATTTTCTTGAAAATATTTTCTGGATCTTGGAGCCTGGAGTCTTCTTTTTCATCAATTCCAATTATTCTTAGATTTTGTCTTTTCATAGCGTCCTTGATTTCTTGAATATTTTGTGATTGGAACTTTTCTGATTTTACTTTTTCTTTGAGAGAAGAATCAATTTCTGCAAGTGTGTCTTCAGCTCCAGAGATTCTCTCTTCCATCTCTTGTATTCTGTTGGTGATGCTTACTTTTGTGGTTCCTGATCTTTTCTCCAAGTTCTCCCGCTCAAGGGTTTTCTCTATTTATTCTAATTCTGTTTTCATGCCTTGCACCATTTCTTTCATCTGTTTGAATTTGGATTCCTGTCTCTCTACGATGGTCTCTATTTCCTGTTCATTTCCTTTTTATATGCCACTAATTTTATCTCTACTTGTGCCTCTATTTGTTTGGCTATGTTTGCCTGTGTTTCTTTAAGGGTTTTGTCTATTTCTTCTTTCTTTATCTCCAATTGACTGGCCAACTCTTTGAAAGATTTGTTCATTTCCTCCTTATGAGCCTCAAATAATTGGGTAAGCATGGCTTTTCCTGTGCTTCTGATGAATTGGAGTAGCCATCTATTTTGGGGTTTCCTGGTGAAGTCATGATGTCCTGATTTATGTTGGAAGTGTTCTTTCACCTACCCCTGGCCATTGGCTTATCTGAAACCTTCCCTGTTTGTTTTTGGATTCTGCAGATCAGACTGGTACTGTCTCTCTCTGGCATCTGGAGAGTTCTTCAGCAAGCTGAGAGAGGTTCCCGTGTCCTTAGTGTGTGCTGAGGACTAGCTGTACCTGTGGGAGAAAAGTATGCAGGCACAGATGGGGCAAATGCATGTGTGTGTGTGTGTGTGTGTGTGTGTGTGTGTGTGTAAATGTGCGTGGACGTGTATCTCAAGGGACAGAGTGATGGCTAATGTTTAACCCTTGAATGTGTGGGAGAGGCTCTACACTATATATGTTGCAGGCGCTAGTGATGATCGCAGCACAATTTCTGGCATTAACTGCCTTAACTCCTCAATTAGACCCACAGAGCAGGAACTTCAATGTCCCAAGTGCCCCTCTGTTTCCCAAAGTGGGTATATGGGTGGGAGGGGGTTCGATGCCTGGCTTCTGTTTTAGAAGGACCCAGGATCTGGAGATTTGCAAATTCTCAAGGGTGCACTCACTTACAGGCAGGTCACTTGGCAGAGATCAGGGTATCTGGGCTCTCTGCTCTCCGGTTCGGCCCTGCTTCTTTGATGTGCTCAGCCAGCTCCGTGCTGCTGTCACTGCCAGGTCATGAGGTCTTGCTGCAGCTGGAGATTTCAAGGTGGTCACGTCAGTAGGAATCGGGGTAAACAGGCTCTCTGTTCTCTAGTTTGGCCCTGGTTAGTCTTAAACTGGAGGGCTGATGTGCCCCGCCAGCTCAGTGCTGCTCCGCCGCCAAGTCAGAAAGTCCCGTTTTAACTGGAGACTGGGTTGCTAGTCCAGATGTTTTCTGGGAAGTCCTGGGGTCTCTTCACTGTGCTCTCTCAGCGCCTGGTGTGCCTAGCTGGTGTGGTGTTTCTGTCTGGTTTTGGCAAGTATATAGCGTATTTTCTGTCACTGTGGAATTGGGCGGGCCGTACTGTCAGTGATCGCGATCCTTTGGAGCTAGTATGGCGTCTAGCAGACTTGGGCCCTGGGAGAATGGTGCAGCCACCGCGTGGATCTGGGACTCCGAGACGGGTACTGCTGGCACCTGCCGCTAAAGGACTTGGAGCTCTGCCTCAGCCGCTGCAGACCCCAGGCAGTTAAGTCTGCATAGAGAAAGATGATTCTGCTGTGCCGAGGAGGAAGGCAGTCTGGGGGAGGGGAGTGCCGCAAGATCAAAGGGTCGTTTCTCACCTTCCCCAAACAAGTCTCCGGGTGACCCAAGACCAAAGTTTTCGCCTCCTGCGATGTTCCCTTTTGTTTAGGAAGCCTCACCGTTGTTTTCCTGGGTTAGAGGTCCTTCCACGCACCAACTCAGATGGTTAGCAATTCCAAAGCTCAGAAACTGTGTGTGCTAGTCGCCATCTTGGCTCCGCCCCCCACCAATGAACATTTTATCCCTACTCGAGAGCCTGAATTTTTGTAATGTATTTATAATCTCATTATGGAAAATACCTAATTTTTGTGTTGCCAGGATTATTATGAGTTTCCGTTGTGTCAGTGCATTTTTAAATGTGTATTGTTTGCCAATTGTCCAAGAATTAGGACAAGGCTTCTGTGTAAGTAATATGTTAGTATTTTTATACAAGTAATAATTGTGTTAAAACTTCCAAATTGCGGGGGGACAAGATGGCAGCATGAGGAGAACACTGCCTCTGAGGAGCAGGACAACATTTTCCGTACGGTGACCAAGAAACTGAACTCTGGGCCCTAAAACAAGAATGATCGTGTTTCCTATGTGAGAGGAAACCACATGGTATGGGAATCAGATGGGTCCATGCTCAGGTCACTCAGCCAGAACCTGGAAGAGATCCGGGTCCCACAGGCACTAGGTCGCCAGACCAGAGCCACATGCCTGTGTGTCCTGGTCACCTTCTCAGGCTGATCTGTGGGCACAAAATAACACCAGAGACTGGTAGTCCCTGTTGCGAGAGAACTCCACAGGGAAGGAAGGAAACAGTACTGACTTGGGTCACCCAGTCTTTCCCTGAAAAATGTCTCAAAGACCAGCGGGGTATGAGCTGCCATCACTGAACTGAGCTCCAGGTGCAAAAAAAAAGACAATTGCTGCTCGCCCAGCTTTTTGGCACAGTCAGAGCTGTGCGCCCCAGGGCACCAGAGACTTGGAGTCACTGTCGGGAGAAATCCTCTCAGGGAACGAGGCAAAGGGAATGGACAGTATAGGCATGGAAAAGGGTCCACAGACAGGCCCAACCCAGGGACTTGCTGTGTGCCAGATAGCTTGCTATTACCAGGAAAGCGGTACCCACCTGCCACAGATTACCGCTTGGGTACTGGGGCACAGAACCACAACCTCAGAACTACAGAAGACCAGAATCCCTGAGACAATCCCCAGATACTGCTCCAAGGAGCACCAAGTTATCTCTAACAAAACTGACCAAACCACAGGACACGCAGGTTACAGCAGCATTTCACTAAATTACAGCATGAAACCCGGAAGTAGGGCAGCTGTCTTCAGGACTTCTCTGGGTGATAGGAGAGCCCTATTGACTAACATGGATCACAGTTACAATTCAGGTCTCTATGCCTGAGGTGAGCAGGGGCAACTCCTGAAAAACATCAGCCACCAGTAACTATACCCAAAAAGCTGAGAAGGCTTCCTTCAGGAAAAACCATCTTCCTGCCAAGGGGATTCTCTCCACCACAGGATTCCAGGAACCACCAGAAACTAACTCCAAACACCTAATATAACCCAATGGGTAGAGGCCAGAGTAAAAGCTCAACCAACAAAAGACAGCAATATGGTATCTCCAGAACCCAGTTATTCAAGAGCAGGTAGTCCTGGACACCCCAGCATAATTGAAATTCAAGAAGATGACCTAATATCTATACTGTTGAAGAGGATAACAGAGGAAACAAATAAAATGTGTGAAGACCTAGAGGAAGATAAACTCAAACAGATTATGGCAATCTGTAAAGAAATAGAGGAAGGTAAAAACAAACAGATTATGGCCATATGTAAAGAAATACAGGAAGTTGCAGCCAAACAGTTTGTTGCCTTTAGAGAGGAAATGCTTAAATCACTGAACGAAATAAAAGAGAGGAATGTTCAAACAAACAGCTGAAGGAATTGAAGGAAAAACAGAAAAATAGAGTTAGACAGGTGAAAGAAATCAACAAACCGGCTCAAGATCTGAAGATAGAATGGAAAAAATTAAAGAAAACACAAATGGAGGAAATTGTGGAGAGAAAGAATTTAGGGAAGAAAACAGGAACTACAGAGGTTAGTATAACCAATAGACTACAAGAGATGGAAGAAAGACTCTCAGGTGTGGAAGATATAATAGAAGAAATCGATTTATCTGCCAAAGAAAATGTTAAATCTAACAAATTCTTGACACAGACCTTCCAAGAAATTCAAGACAACATAAAAAGACAAAACCTAAGAATAATAGGAATAGCGCAAAAAGAAGATTCCCTGCTCCAAGGCCCAGAAAATATCTTCAAAAAAAAATCATAGAAGAAAATTTCCCTAACATAAAGGAGAGGCCAATAAGAATACAAGAGGCCTACAGAACACCCTATAAATTAGACCAGAAAAGAAAATCCTCCTGCCACATAATAATCAAAACAGTAAGTATACAGACCAAAGAAAAAATACTAAAAGCTGCAAGGGAAAAAGGCCAAGTAAAATATAATGGCAAACCCATCAAAATCACACCAGACTTCTCAACAGAGACTATGAAAGCCAGAAGGGCCTGGACGGATATCATGCAGACTCTAAGGGAACACAGATATCAGCCCAGGCTACTATACCCAGCAAAACTCTCAGTCCTCATAGATAGAGAAAACAAGATATTCAATGATAAAAACAAATTTCAACAGTACCTACACACAAATCCAGTATTACAAAAGACACTAGAAGGCCTCTGAAAGGCTCTGCCCTGCAGACTATCAAAGCAGATGCTGAGACTTATGGCCAACTGTTGCGCAGAGTGCATGGAATCTTATGTAATAAGTGGGAAATAGTAAGATCTAGAGAGGACAGGAACTCCACAAGGAGAGCAACAGAACCAGAAAATTTGAACACAGGGGTCTTCCCAGAGAATCATACTCCACACAAGTAGAGTCATGAGTGAAGAAGGGGGAGGGAGGCTGTGACTGGGAGGGGAGGATGCAGAGCTTATGGAGGGATACAAAGTAAATAAAGTATAATTAATAAAATGAAATTAAATTTAAAAAACCAAAAAAACTCCCAAATTACAACTCCCATTTTAAGAGTTAGATTACATCCTGTATAAACTACAGTCAGCACTTGGGCAGGAAACATAAAACCAAGAATCTAGTGTTTATAGAAAACACTAGCAGTCTCTTCTTGTCTTCTGAGATGTAGGCAGCAACTCTGTTTCCATGGTGTAAATAAGTTCTCTCCCCTCCTTTAATTCAAAGCTCTCACCACATCAAAGCATTTCACTTACATGTACTGTTTTTTGAACTCCACCTGAAGAAACACTCATCTCTTTTAATACATGAACAGATAAACTGTGGTGCAGGGTTAATGGATTTTTTTTTCCTGTTTTGAGAACAAAAGGCTTTCAAGACACAGGAAGAAATGAAGGTACTTTAAGTGCTTATTTCTGTGTGAAAAAGGCAATTTGAAAGAGCTACACAGTATATGATCTCACCTATCATGCAGAAAAAACCACACATGAGTGAAATGATGAAGGGTAGCATTAGTGTGGGTAAAGACAGAGCATAGAAGTTTAGGGAAAAAGAGCTATTTCTCATGGGTTCTTCAGCGATGCATACATGATGTGATAACTTTCTTGTAGCTCATACAGCTATGCAGGTCAGAGTGAAGTAATCAGTATTGGATCATTATATGTGACACATCCACTATATCAAGGCAAATATTAGCAAAAGGAAAAATGGTGTGGATGATGGGAGAAAGGGTCCATGTGGACATTGACTTGGTGTTCATAGATTTTCTAAACTTGAATCTGTTCTGACCTGAGTCCATTAATTTAAAAAGCTCATCTTGATTTTCCTAATGAATAAACTTTAATTACACAGAGATAATTAATTCCAGAAATAGCTATGCTTTAGGATTTTTAAGAAAAGTATCTGGCTGTATGGGCGGGACAAATAATTGTAAAGAATAATAGAGAGATATCATTGATATCCACCACATAAGCCATGAAAACATTATTTAGTTTCTACTCTCATTTTATAGAACTGAAATAATTACAAGAGAGATCAACTACAAGTCACTTCTGATAATTAACACCATAGATAAAAAAAAAAAAAAGATTGCTCTATGCTCACTTTAGTGGCTAGATGAAAAATGCGCAAGAGTGCATCATTTAATCAAATTAACCAGAATATTACTGACTGACTATATCTTATAACCATTTTAGTGTTTTACATGTTTGAAGTTTCCAGACAGTTGATAAATGACAAGAATTTTAAGTATAGCTGAGTTAGCAGTGTCTTATACTTGGAGAAGTAGGAAAATGACATCTTGCATTAAATTATATAAGCTTTTATAGCAATCATTTGGACTGTAGTATAATTCTAATTGTTTTATCTGTGAATTTTAGGGCTCTTATTTCTAGTATTTTTGGTGATCACTCTCAATTTGCTTTCATGCATTTCATTTCTTCTTCCATCATCTCTTTTAATATTGTGAAACTTGGTAATAACATATTCATTAGAATGTTATGAACCTAGTAAGTGTTCTTTTATGATGCTTTCTTCATTTCTAGAGGAAAAGGCATTCACAGCCTCAGGAGGTTATTCTTTTGAGGTTTTCATAAAAACTAGTAAAATCAATTTAGCAGTTCTGACCTCTTTGGTTTTAGCCATCTTTCCATTTCACTGTTGCAAATAAAAGTACATCTTCCAGTTTTTACTGGCTATCAGGAGTAAGATCCTATAAATGACATCACGGTATTATTGTAGTTATATTATATCTGTTTTGCTAAAGAACAATTACAAGAATTTTGTACTGTGGCCATCCAGAAGCCCATTTTATGGCTCTCCCATCTTCTAGATTGTTCCATGTATTTTATGTATTTGTCATGGCCATCATCATTAAAATCTTTATATGAGATAAACACACTAAAGCAACAGTTCTCAGCCTGTGGGTCTCAGCGCCTTTGGCAAACTTCTGTCTCCAAAGTACTCACATTACAATTTATAATAGTAGCAAAATTATAGTTATGAAACAGCATGAAGAATTGTATTAAAATACAGCAGCATTTGGAAGGTTGAGTAACCAACAAAAAGATGAACATAATAAATGATAATTATTTAACTATTCTTTTTATGCTGTTTTTATATTTTCCAAGTTGAGATGTAATTTATGTTTATTCAAAATGTTCACTTTAACTAGTGTTTGTGAATATCTTCCATATCCAGTCAAGATTTGAATATCTTGACTTTCTAGGAAAAAGTACTCTCCTCTAGCTGATCTGCCAGACATCTCCTTTGCACCCATGTCTCATAAGGAAAATTGTGGTGATTTTGAAAGTTAGCATAGTTTGAGTATTCCCATGCTTTTGGCTTGTGACATGCACTGTAACATCACCCATTTTGTGGGCATCAGCAAGCAATAATCCCGGGCAACATTTCATTGAATGAGTTTACCACAATGTTTGTTAGCTCGTATGTTTAGGAATTTTAGATGTTTTTGGTTTGAAATGACATTAATTTAACGAATGCAGTATTGTTTGGTGAAATGCAAGGAGACCCATGCAGCAGGATTTTATTTCCTGAGGAAAAGGAGGGTGGAAATTAATACTTGACAATTTTTTTTTGGGGGGGGGAGGAGGAATGACTATGAAAACTGCTAAATGTTTTGTTTCAGAAATTAGGTTTTGTCAAAAGAATATGAAGAAACCATTGAAGTACTGGTGATTCAGATTTTAATTTTTTAAATACTCTCATGACCATTATACTCTGGGGAAAAAAATGAAACTTTCCATAATCTCTATTCAGAGAGGAAACTTCTATTTGAATTAAAGTATTGATTAATATTTCTGCTGGCCAAAGCATAAATATGATTGAAATGGTACCTAATTAAAAAAGTGCGAAAAGAGGAATCTTCAGTTTAATCAGGAAGATTCCCTAATCTTTTTCTGAGGTTTGCAAAGGTTAACTTTGTATTTGTTGGTGATTATAACAATTGCTCATTACTGTATTCAGCACTTTCTACATGTGGATAATCATGGAGTTATCAATGAGCCTGAAGAACATGAAGATAGTCAATGCCGTTTACTCTCAGATGTAGTTGGAATGGAAGACTACATACAAAAACCAAAGCAATGCTTAAAGCTTAAAAACGTTCATTTGAGTGATTATATAAAGAAATCAGGACAAGAAGTGAAATAGTGGTCAAAGTCATAGAGACACGACATAAAGGAAACCTTATGATTCATCAATTGCTTATAAATGATCTTAGCTCCAGCATGTTTGGTAGCATGTATGTGGTAAAAATGTTACAACACTAGCACAAGGAGACAAAGACAAAGAAAGGAAACATGTAAGAAATTTAACAAGATAAGACAAACTTATAGTTTTCATAGCAATAAGATATTTAGCGAGCTCTCACAAGATGGCAGCGCCAGGACTACTCTCATTCTGACCAGCAGCACAGCAGGATCAGCACAGCGACCAGCAGTCAGAACTCTCAGCCCTAAAACACAAGTGATTGTGTTTCCCAGGTGAGAGGATACCCCACGGTGGGGGATTCAATCAGCCTCAACTCACACAGCTAAAACATGAAAGAGATCCCAGTTCTACTAGGTGCTTGGTCACCAGCCCAGAGCCACAGGCCAGCATGCTCTGATCACTGTCCCAGACTGAATTGTGAGCCCCACAACAGCAGATACTGGGATTTCCAGTCGAGAGATAAGCCCACGGTGCAGGAAACGATTGGGACCGACCTTAGGTTACCCAGACAATCCCTAGAAAAGACCCAGGGTTCCACAGGGGCCCAAAAGCAAGCCCAGAGCTGAGCCAGGGAACACAGGCACCAGGGCGTAGTCCTGCCTGCATGCCTGACTTGCTGCCCCAGATAGAACTGTGGGCCCCAGGACACCAGAGACTGAGTTTCTCTGTCAAGTGCAAACCCACAGGGAGGGGAACAGCAGGTCTGATTTAGGAATACTCAGGTGATACCACCAGCCTGAAAAGGTCTCTGGAAAAATTACCCAGTATTGGCAGAAGCCCAGGTGCCGAATTGCCAGAAAGGCGAAACCAAACACACCTGTGCCTGCAGGTTCTACTTGCCATCCCAGACAGAACAGCGGTCCTCCAAACATAGTCTGGGTGTCTCTGTCAGGAGGAAACTCCATAGTGGGGGAATTATCAGGTCCAACGCTCAGGACACCCAGCTCCAGAAGACTTTCTGGATTCACACTAGGCTCTAGCCTTCTACTGCAGGCATGAGCACCATCCTCACCTGCCATTATTGAGTACCGCTAGGGCACTGGGGCACATAGCTGCATCCTCAGACCTACAAAAGCCAGAGCAGCATTACAGCAGCCCTCAGATACTGCTCCAAGGTTCAACTAGTTATTCCTAGCTAAACTGACAAAACTGGGAATCCCTGGTTCTTCAAGAGGGCTGAACCCAACAATTACACCTTAAGAGCAACAGCTACAGCTCACTAAATTCAGAGCAAGAAACCCAGCAGGAGGGCAGCCAACGCCAGGACCTCTCCTGATGAGAGGACAGCCTTCCTGAACAGCACAGTTACCACACAGGTCCATACGCCTGAAGTGAACTGTGATAATTCCTGAGAAGTACCACCATTCAGTTGACCATACCCAAAAAGCTGAGGAGATCTCCTTTAGAACATCGCCAAGTGGATTCTCCACACCCCAGGACCCAGCAGGCACCAGAAATTAACAGACAACACATAAGACAGAGAGATGGGTAGAGGCCAGCAAAGAAGCACAACCAACAAAAGGCAAAGCAATATGGCATCCCCAGAACCCAGTTATCCAGGGACAAGTAGCCCTGGACACCCTAACATAAGTGAAATTCAAGAAGATGACCTTATATCTATGCTTATAAAGAGGTTGATGGAGGAATCAAATAAAATGCATAAAGAATATGGAGAAGATATAATAAAACAGATTATGGCCATCCTTAAAGAAATACAGGAAGATGCAGCCAAACAGTTTGTGGCGTTCAGAGAAAAAATGATTAAATCACCGAATGAAATAAAAGAAACAGAGGAATGTTCAAACAAACAGCTGAAGGAATTGAAGGAAAAACAGGAAGATACAGTCAGACAGGTGAAGGAAATCAACAAAATGGCTGAAGACCTGAAGATAGAATTCGAAAAATTAAAGAAAACACAAATGGAGGAAATCATGGAGAGGGAGAACCTAGGAAAGAAAATGGGAATTACAGAGGTAAGCATAACCAACAGACTGCAAGAGATGGAAGAAAGAATCTCAGGTGTGGAAGATACAATGGAAGAAATAGATGTATCCATGAAAGAAAATAATAAATCTAAAAAATTCCTGACACAAACCATCTAAGAAATCCAAGACAACATAAAAAGACCAAACCTAAGAATAATAGGAATAGAGGAAAAAGAAGATTCCCTCCTCCAAGGCCCAAAAAAATATTTTCAACAAAATCATAGAAGAAAATTTCCCCAACTTAAAGGAGAGGCCTATAAGAATACAAGAGGTCTACGGAACACCCAATAAATTAGACCAGAAAAGAAAATACTCCAGCCACATAATAATCAATACAGCAAATATACAGAACAAAGAAAAAATACTAAACGCTGCAAGGGAAAAAGGCCAAGTAACATATAATGGCAAACCCATCACAATCACACCTGACTTCTAAACAGAAACTATGAAAGCCAGAAGGGCCTGGACGGATATCATGCAGACCCTAAGAGAACACAGATGTCAGCCTAGGCTACTGTAACCACCAAAACTCTCAGTCTTCATAGACCAAGAAAACAAGATATTCAATGACAAAAACAAATTTCAACAATACCTACATGCAAATCCAGTGGTACAGAAGACACTAGAAGGAAAAATACAATCCAAGAAAATTAACTACTTTCAAGAAAACACAGGAAATATATAAATAACCTCACTACAGCAAAAGAAAAATTAGACAAACACACTACCATAGCCAACATCAGTATCAAATGATCTAACAGCCACTGGTCATTAATCTCCCTCAACATCAATGAACTCAATTCTCCAATAAAAAGACACAGACTAACAGAATGGATGCATAATCAAGACCCAGCAATCCGTTGCATACAAGAAACACACCTAAGTCTCAAAGGTAGACATTACCTGAGAGTGAAGGGCTGGAATATGGTTTCCAAGCAAATGGACCCAAGAAGCAAACAGGAGTAGCCATTCTAATGTCTAATAAAACAGACTTTCGACCAAAATTAATCAAAAGAGATAGAGAAGGACCCTTCATACTCATCAAGGGAAAAATCCACCAGGAAGATATCACAATCCTGAACATCTATCTATACCCCAAATGCAAGGGCACCCATATTTGTAAAAGAAACATTGATAAAACTTAAACCACACATAGATCCCTACACATTAATAGTAGGAGACTTCAACATCTCACTCTCAACAAAGGAAAGGTCAACAAAACAAAAATTAAACAAAGAAACAATGTCTCTAACAGAGGTCATGAATCAAATGGACCTTACAGCCATCTACAGAACCTTTCACCCAAACAGAATAGAATTTACCTTCTTCTAAGCATCTCATGGAACCTTCTCCAAAATAGACCATATAGTTGGTCACAAAGCAAGACTCAACAGATACAAGAAGATTGAAATAATCCCTTGTATCCTATCAGATAACCATGGAATAAAGCTGGACCTCAATGACAAAAATAGCAAAAGGCCTACACACACATGGAACCTGAACAACTGCTACTAAATGACACCTGGGTCAGAGAAGAAATAAAGAAAGAAATTAAGACTTCCTAGAATTCAGTGAAAATGAAGGCACAACATACCCAAACTTATGGGACAGAACGAAAGCAGTGCTCATTACTCAGCAATGAAAAACAAGGAAATCATGAACTATCCATGCAAATGATGGGATCTGGAAAAGATCATCCTGAGTGAGCTATCCCAGAAGTAGAAAGACTATATATAGACAGATAATATAGGATAAATGTACTAAAATCTGTACATCTAAAGAAACTAATCAAGAGTGAGGACTCTGGCTAAAATACTCAATCCCTATCCAGAAAGGCAAAGAGGATGAACATCAGAAGAAAGAGAAAAGAGGGAACAAGTCAGGAGTCTGATACAGAGGACCTCTGAAATGCTCTGTCCTGCAGACTATCAAAGCAGATCCTGAGACTTATGGCCAACCTTTGGACATAGTGCAGGGAATCTTATAAAAGAAGTGGGAAACAGTAAGATCTGGAGAGGACAGGAACTCCACAAGAGAGCCATAAAACCAAAAAATTTGAGCACAGGGGTCTTTCCTGAGACTGATATTCCAACAAAGGACTATGCATGGAGATAACGCAGGACCCCTGCACAGATGTAGCCCACAGCAGTTCAGTGTCCAAGTGGCTTACATAGTGATGGGAAGAGGGACTGCCTCTGACATAAACTGATTGGCCTGCTCTTTGATCACCTCCCCCTGAAGGGTGAGCAGCCTTACCAGGCCACAGAAGATGACAATGCAGCCACTCCTGATGAGACCTGATTGACTTGGATCACAAGGAAGGAAAAGAAGACCTCCTTTATTAGTGGACTTGGGAAGGAGCATGTGTGCGGGGGGGAGGTATTGGGACAGGAGGAGAGAGGGAACCACAGGGGAGAATACAAATTGAATAAAATATAATTAATAAAGAATTTTAAAAAAGGTATTTAGCTATGATGGACAATAAAGAACAGTCACTTGGATGTGGTAGTGTTTTCCCCTAACTCAGTAACAACAAAATCTAATACCACTGGGTTTTTCTCTGATGCAACTCTGGTCAGAGATTTCTTAGATTCCTCTCTTTGGACTTTTAATTTTACATGTTTTTTTAATTAAAGTTTGTGTTTATATCTAATCTATCCATCTATATTTTTATTGATATGTATCTTTTCAATTCATCAAAAGTGTGTGTTTGAATAAAATGATTAAAAGAAGGAAGGAATTTGAGTATGTTTACAGCTGATTCAGAGTGTGCCGGAAACATGACTGTGGGAAATCTTATGGGAAGATTTCATACTGACAGGGTGGGATCCCTGCAGAGATAGGATGGTGTTAACAGCTGATTTCTTCTAAAATATTGTTTGAAATTAGAATATAATTATATAATTTCATCCTTCATTTTCCTCCAGTCAATCTTCTGCATGTACCCCTCCTTGATCTCTTTTAAATTAATGTTCTATTTCTTTAATTGTTGTCACAAACAAATTCTTTTTTAATTTTTATTTTTTTCTTCATAATTTATTCATTATATATCCCAATTGAAGTCCCCTTCCTCAACTCCCAGTCCCACTATCCCTCCTCATTCCCTTCCCCTATTCCACTGAAAGGGGGAGGTTCCCCACTATTTCCATATGCTCATAGCTTATTAAGTCTCATCAGGGCTGCTTGGGTCCTCTTCCTTTGGCACATTCTTAAATATATAAATACACCTATTCAGTTTGCATGTCCCTAATACATAAATGATTTCAGAACTGACCACCTGGTACTGGATAATCTGCCAAGGGGAACTTAGGGGGAAACCACAACCAAACGTGATTTCTATCTTGTGAAGTGCATTTTAAGTCCACCTAGAGAGCTGCTGGCAACATCAAGGCATATGCGCAACTACTGTGACCTTAGAATATTGAGCCATGCTGTTGTTGTAGTTCCTCACATGTGTCAAAGCTAGGTACAACTATTGGTTGCTTTCCTCCATTGGAAGTTTATGCAGTGCTGGAAAACTAGCCTGGTCTAGGGAATTCATGGAACTTGAAGAAGAACCAAAAACTGCCAGTTCACTAAAACAACATAATTCCTAACTACATTCTAAATATCCATATCTTAAAACAGGGCTCTTTTTGGTGCATAATTTATGAATGATGGAGATAACTTTCCCTTGAGACCACTGAGGACATAAGTATATTGTTAAGAACCTGAACACCTGGCATTTTTGAGGTGTGTAGCTGAAATTCACTTTTACTCTCCTAAGTCCAAACTTTCATAGAGAATTAGTATTATGTCTGTTTAGTACTCCCTAAATTAGTATATAAGGGAAGGGAAATCCTGAAAGCAAGAATTTTAGTATCCTGGTCAAATTCTATTCACATTTAGAAAGTAGAGGACAACACATGCCTTGCTTAGCTTGCTTTCTTCCTTTTTATATAGTCTAGGATACTAGAAAGGGAACAGAACCACTAACATTACCAATCACTCCAAAGAATGACAAAATGAATCTAGAAAGAATGTATACATGCATCATCTGTAATATTTGCATATATTATATATTAGTAACAAGCATAACTTATTTAAATTTAGATTATAAATTTGTAGTGATACTGATTTGCAAAAGCCTTAACTGTTAACATCTGTGCCCTCCACCATTAGTATAGAAGAAAAGTTCTTGAAATTCAAGCCCTGAGAAACTTTGTGCAAATCAGCAAGGTACAGGACAAATTCATGATGATGAAAGTGAGCTTGAAATCATAAAGCACATTTCAGCATAACAGAGAATGAATAGTCATAAAGAAACTACACAACAAATTGGGTATAAAGCAATCTTGGGGAGACTGATGTTTATGATGAGTTTGTTCAGGGACAGATAATTGTGTCCATAATTGGCTTTGTGATTTTAAATGTGACACTGCAGGTAGCTGAAGTATAGAAGTGCAGGTCATTAGAGTCCAAAATGTGAACAAATTTTCAACAGAAAATTCTAATGAATCCTTTTATAAGAATAAGCCCAGTTGATAAACCATCAAAGAATAAAAACTGGGTCAAATCCTGTAGCTAGCTCAAAGATGTAATGTGGCACACAGTCATCATCGTGCCCACACAACAGTATCCTTTCAGCAAGGAGCAAGTACCTTTAGATTATTATTTATGTAAATTGTGAAAGTTATTTTGAGTTATAGTAATTTATCAATATTAAAAGCATAAATTTATGATTTAAAATATATCAGTATATTTAAATACTTTTTCTTCTTGACTCCATTTCCACAGATGTATATTTTGCATATTTAAACTTAACTGCAAACACAGTTTATCTTTAATTCTCAATTGCTTAAAGGTTACTATTAACTCCTTTAGTCTGAATATTCCCAATTGTTTTAGGTAGTTGAAAATCTATGTGTAGATTCCTAAGTTTCATTTAAGTGTCTCACCATATTTCACTTTTAAAAATTTCCAATTTATCTTTGGAAACCTATCACTTTGCACTGGTAGTCCTCATTTCAATGACTTTCCATAGTGAGCTATTCTGGTAAATTTCCATTTAACTCTTTTTTCTTACTACATTTCAAAGTTTGCAGTGAGGTAAACAACTTTTTCTCGATCTTATATTCTTTCCAACATTCCATCATGATAGAGGCCCAAAGCCAATAAACAGTCGAACATGAACTGAAACTATGACCCAAAACAAAGCTTCTTTTTTCTGGTTTATTTTCTCTGGTATTTGTAACATATTCTGAAACCTAACACACACTATGTTAAATGTTTCTACATGAAATAGACATTATATGTCCCCTTAACTCAATTTCATCTAGGTTTCCTTCTTGATTTTTAGTGAAATTCAGTGGAACTTTAAAAATCTAATCCCAATTAATATTATTATAAGTTTAAAATATTATCCTATATTTACTTATTCTTTTATTTAGTCATCAAACATTTCTATAAAACAGATACAGCTGATGGTGAGAAAGATATCCAAAGTTTTATCATCTTTCAGTTTTTGTGCCAGAATATGAAATCTGTACAACTCTGAAAGCTTATCAAGAGAAGAGGTTATTATGTTGTGTTATATCAATCCAATAATATGAACCCAATGCATTGATATTTATACGGTCTGTCTTATAATTTCTTAGTTTTCTCTAATGGT
This sequence comes from Psammomys obesus, assembly GCF_907164565.1. Classification (NCBI taxonomy): domain Eukaryota; kingdom Metazoa; phylum Chordata; class Mammalia; order Rodentia; family Muridae; genus Psammomys; species Psammomys obesus. The sequence goes on along the minus strand of NW_026596089.1, from coordinate 577,604 downwards.
TATTTCTCAATTAAATTTTATTTGTATTACTATTTCACTTCATTTCAGCTGTGTTTTGTTTTATACTGCTTGCTCTGTGACTAAAATCCGTAAATAATAAGACTTCATCTTAAAGTCAATACTGACTTTATTTTGTTGAGCTCTGATTATGATTAATTTGATTCACTGAACATATACATATATATCCATGTCTTTTTGAGTATGAATCCATAGAGAAAAAAACAGAACTATCAGGGCTCAGAAGAGTCTTTCAGAAGGAAGTCCAGAACATGTGTGACACCATTTCTTAAATTTATAAGATGTAAACATAAATTAAAGTCATTTAAAAAATCAACTTATAAATGGTAGGGAGACTATTTTTCCTTACTCCTTTGTTTTTAAAATTTACTTATTTATGTAATAATTTTACATCATAATAGATGCCCCCTTCCCCGTCTCCTCCCAGTCAACCCTCATATACCCCTACCCCATTACCCCCTCCCCTTCTCTGAGGTACCAACCCTCCCTGGAGCATCAAGTCACAACAGAACTAAGCATATACTCTCCCACTGGGGCCAGACAAGGCAGTCCAACTAGAGGAAAGGGATTCAAAGGCAGGCAACAACATCAGAGATAGCCACTACTCCATTGTTAGGGGACCCACAGGATCATGATTCACATCTGCTACCTATGGGTAGGGGGCTGGGTCCATCTGATATAAGCCCTTTGGTTGGTGGTTCAGTCTATGTGAGGCCCCAAGGGCCCAGGTTAATTTACTCTTTAAGTTTTCTTGTAGCTTCCTCAGTCCTTCCTCCTACTCTTTTTTTAAATTAAAATTTTCTTTTTATGTTAATTACAGTTTATTCACTTTGTATCCCATCTGTAACCCCCTCTATCATTCCCTCTCAGTCCCCTCCTTTCTCCTTCTCCTCCTCCCATGGCCCTCCCCAAGTCCACTGATAGAGGAGTTCCTCTTCCACTTGCTTCCAACCCTAGCTTATCTGGTCTCATCAGGAGATTGGCTGCATTGTCCTCCTCTGTAGCCTGGCAAGGCTGCTCCACCCTCAGAGGGGAGGGGTTAAAAAGCCAGCCACCTACTTCATGTCAGAGGCAGTCCCTGTTCCCCTTACTAGGATACCCACTTGGATATTGAATTGCCATGGAATTTTGGTACTGTTGTTCTTCTTGTGGAGTTCCTGTCCTGTCCAGGTCTTACTATCTCCTTCTTCTTTCATAAGATTCCCTGCACTCTGCCCAAAGTGTGGTTATGAGTCTCAGCATCTGCTTTGATACACTGCTAAATAGAGTCTTTCAGAGGCCCTCTGTGGTAGGCTTCTGTCCTATTCCCTATTTTCTCCCTTTTCTTATATCCATCCCCATTTGTCTTTCTAAGTGAGGATTGATCATCTTACCCAGGGTCCTCCTTCTTGCTCGGCTTCTTTAAGTGTACAGATTTTTGAAGGTTTATCCTATATTACATGTCTAGTATCCACTTATAAGTGAGTATATACCATGTGTGACTTTCTGCTTCTGGGATACCTCACTCAGGATGATCTTTTCTAGATTCCACCATTTGCCTGGAAATTTCATGATTTCCTTCTTTTTAATTGCTGAGTAGTTTTCCATTATGTAAATGTACCGCAATATTTGTATCTATTCCTCTGATGAGGGACATCTGGGTTGTTTCCAGGTTCTGGCTATTATGAAAAAAAGCTGCAATGAACATGTTTGAGTAAATGTCCTTCTTGTGTACTTGAGCATATTTTGGATATATGCCTAGGAGTGGTATAGCTGGATCTTGAGGAAGCACTATTCCTAATTGTCTGAGAAAGCGCCAGATTGCTTTCCAAAGTGATTGTGCCAGTTTACATTCCTACCAGCAATATAGGAGTGTTCCCCTTTCTCCACATCCTCTTCAGCATGTATTGTTTCTTGAGTTTTTGATCTTAGCCATTCTGATGGGTGTAAGGTGAAATCTAAGGTTCGTTTTGATTTACATTTCCCTGATGACTAAGGACTTTGAGCATTTCTTTAAGTGTTTCTCTGACATTCTATAGTCCTCTACAGAGAATTCTCTTTTTATCTCTGTACCCCATTTTTTAAATTGGATTATTCGATTTGTTGCTTTTTAACTTCTCCAAGTCATTATATGCAGACATCATATTCTGAATTCCTTAAAAAAAATTAGAGTAGTACTGGGCACATATATAAGGATTAGAAAAGTCATCTGCATAATTAAATCAATTAATTCTTCCTGATGTTATATACAAGTGTTACATATGAAAGTTTTTATTAGTATCACAGATGATCAGAGCTAGCTGAGATAATGATGCCTTCCTATTTGCAGTCAAGGATCCATTGCAAGATGGCCTAATTACACCTTGTCATTTATAATTCTGTGCATAATTCTGTGCATTCTGCCAGTTGAATAAGAGTAAGAATGGCTTCCAGTCCTCATCTGTATCAGAGGTCCTAAGGTTGGATGGGAGAACCTTCTAACTGACGTAAATGTAAGCCACTGTCTACAATTTTCATTCTTTTTTATGAAAAGTTAAGAATTGTATTTCTCTTGCTTACAGCTTTCCACAGGTAGCTTCAGCTGTTAAATAAGGGTTTAGGTCTTCTCAGGCCACACATGACTGGTAGTTCAGGCCATTGCTATGGCATGCTAGGCTTACTTAGGGAAATACTGTTCTGGAAAGAGCATCCTGTCTTGCAGGACAGAGCCTCTGCACCTGCTGTTGCTATGTCAGAACCAGGCATCACTTGGCTTCCCTCAGCTTCAGATCTCCACTTAAATGTCAGCTCTCCAGATAGCACTTTTCCGATTCTCAATTATCCCTTTCAAAGTACTCTTTTTTTTTCTACGAAAAATCCAGTACATCACTATATGCTGCATTATTCTGTGTCTTTCCATTAAAACTATCACCAAAAAAAAAGTTCTTTATATATTCTAGATATTAGCCCTCTGTCAGATATAGGGTTGGTGAAGATCTTTTCCCAGTCTGTAGGCTGTCACTTTGTTCTGATGACAGCATCTTTTGCTTTACAGAAGCTTTTCAGTTTCATGAGGTCCCATTTACTTATTGTTGCTCTTAGAGCCTGTGCTGTTGGTGTTCTGTTCAGGAAGTTGTCTTTTGTGCCAATGAGTTCTATGCTCTTCCCCACTTTTTCTTCTAACTAATTTAGTATTTCTGGTTTTATGTTGAGGTCTTTGATCCCCTTGAACTTTAGTTTTGTGCAGGGTGATGAATATGGATCTATTTGTGTTTTTCTGTATGTAGACATCCAGTTAGACCAGCACCATTTGTTGAAGATGCTGTCTTTTTTCCATTGTATGGTTTTGGCTTTTTTTTTTGTCAAAAATCAAGTATCCATAGGTGTGTGGATTTATTTATGAGTCTTCTTTTGATTCCATTGATCCACCATTCACTTTCTATACCAATGCCATGCAGTTTTCATAGTAAAGACAGGAAGCCTATAGCTAACATCAAACTAAATGGAGAGAAACAAATCAATCCCACTGAAAGCAGGGACAAGGCCAGGCTGCCCATTGTCTCTGAATCTCTTCAACAAAATACTGGAAGTCCTAGCTAGAGCATATTAAAAGAGATTAAGGGGACACCAATCAGAAAGGAAGAAGTCAAAGAGTCACTATTCACAGGTGATATGATAGTATACATGAGTGACCCCAAAAATTCAACCAGAGAACTCCTTCAGCTGATAAACCATCATCAAGGTGGCTGGATACAAAATTAATTTAAATAAACCAGAAGCCCTCTTGTATACCCAAGACAAAAGGGTTGCGAATGAAATTAGGGAAACAATACCCTTCAACAACAGCCACTAATAACTGGGGTGACTCTAACCAAGCAAGTTAAAGACCTGTTTGAAAAAAAAAAAACTTCAAGTCTCTGAAGAAGGAAATTAAAGAAGATGTCATAAGATGGAAAGATCTCCTGTGCTCATGGATTGGTAGGATTAACATAGTGAAAATGGCCATCCTGCCAAAAGCAATCTATAGATCCAATGCAATTCCCATCAAGTTACCAACACAATTCTTTACAGACCTTGAAAGAACAATTCTCAATTTTATATGGAAAACAAAAAAACAAAAAACAAAATACGCAGAATCACCAAAATGATCCTGTACAACGACAGATCATCTGGAGGTATCTCCATCCCTTACTTATTACTCTGAGGTAAGACTTCCTGAGCTATTGTTTGACTGTGGGTCTCTGCATATGTTTCCTTTAGCTGCTGGATGAAGCTTCTTAGAAGACAGTTATGCCAGGTTTTTGTCTGCAATCATAGTAGGGTATCATTAATAGTGTTAAGGTGTTAGCTCTCTCCGATGGAGTGGGACTCAAGTTAGACCAGTCATCGGTTAGTCATTCCCTTAATCTCAGCTCTACCTTTATCTCTACAATTCTTGTAGGCAGGACATGTTTTATGTCAAAGGTTTTATGTGCGGGTAGAAGTCAAATTATAACTATTCACAGATTATATGATAGTCTAGGTAAGGGACTCCCAGAAATTCTACAACAGAACTCCTACAGCTGATAAACATCTTCAGCAAAGTGGATGGATACAAAATTAATTACAAAAAGTTGGTAGAATTCTTTATAAAAACAATAAATGGGCTGGGAAAGAAATTAGGGAAACAACACCTTTTATAACAGTGAAAGTAATATAACAAGTAGTATAAAATATTATGGTGTAATTCTAACCAAGCAAGTGATAGAACTTTATGAAAAGAACATCAATTTTCTGAAGATGTTAGATGATGGCAAGATCTCCAATGCTCATAAATCAATAAGCTTAACTAGTAAAAATAGCTATCTGACCAAAAGCAATCTATGGATTCACTAAAATTCACATCAAAATTCCAATACAATTTTTCTTCTTCTTTTATTATTATTATTATTATTATTATTATTATTATTATTATTATTATTTATAATTGCTTTACTTTGTATCTCAGTTTTAGCCCCCTCCCTCTTTTCCCCTATCCCTTTCCCCTAATCCAATGATAAGGGAAGTCTTCCTTCTCTGCTATCTAACCCTAGCCTATCAGGTCCCATCAGGACTGCCTGGATCCTCTCCCTTTGTGGGCTGGCCAGGTTGCCTCACCAGGGAGAAGCGATCAAGGAGCTGGCAACTGAGTTCATGTCAGAGACTAGCTCTTCTCCCCTTACTAAGGAACACATATGGTGATTGTGCTGTCTATGGACTACATCAGAGCAGGGAGTCTATATTCCCTCTATACAAGGTCTTTTGTTGATTCACCTTCTCCGCAGTTCTCCCTGGGACCAGCTCTTTTTGGCTTTGTTGGTCTCCTTGTGGGGCTTCTGTGCCTTCTGGATCCTTCCATATCCTCCTTCTCCCAGAAGACTCCCTGTGCTCACTCCAGTTTGGCTGAGTTTCCACATCTGCTTCAATGCCCTGCTGGGTGGAATCTTTGGAAAGACATCTGTGGTAGGCTCCTATCTTGTTCCTTCTGTTCTATGACTTCATATTTCTATCCTGCTTTCTCTTCTGAATGTGAATTAGGCATTTTCCCTAAGATCCTCCTTGTTTAGCTTCTTTAGGTCTGTAGATTTTAGTATGTTTATCCTATATTATATTGCTAATATCCGCTTATAAGTGAGTATATACCATGACTATCTTTCTGTTTCTGGGTTACAACACTCAGGGTGATCTTCTCAAGTTCCATCCATTTGCCTGCAAGTTTTTAAAGTGTCACAATTTGATTGTTGCTAATATTTATTAAAATTTATTCACTTTGTATCCTGGTTGTAATCCCCTTCTTGTCCCTCCCTGTCCTATCCACCCTCCCCTTCTCCCCCTATGCCCCTTCCAGAGTCCACTGATAGGGAAGGTACTCCTCCCCTAATATTTGACCTTGGCCTATCAAGTCTCATCAGGACTGGATCAATCATCTCCCTCTGTAGTCTGTCAAGGCTGCACCCCCCACAAAGGGAGGTGATCAAAGAGCTGGCCACTCAGTTCATTTCAGAGACATCCGGTGTTCCCCTTACTAGGGTACCCACTTGGAAACTGAGAAGCCTATGGGCTTCACCTGAACAGAGGGTGTAAGTCCTTTCCATGCATGGTCCTTGTTTGGAGGATCAATCTCTGCAGGACCCACTTGGCCAAGGTTTTTTTGTTCTCTTGGTCTCCTTGTGGTGCTTCTGTCCCCTCCAGGTTTTGCTATCTTCCTTTTTCTCATAAGATTCCCTACATTCTGTCTAAAAGTTTGGCTATGAGTCTCAGCATCTGCATTGATACCCTGATGTGTAGGGTCTTTTAGAGGTCTGCGGTGGAATGCTCCTGTTCTGTTCCTTCTCTTCTCCTACTTTTGATATCTATCCTGTTTTCCCTTCTGAATGAGCTTTCAGCCTCTTCCCTAGGGTCCTCTTTGTTGTTTAGCTCTTTAAGCCAATCAATTTTTAGTATATTTATCTTATATTATATGTCTAATATTCACTTATAAGTGAGTATAAACCATATGTGTTGTTCTGCTTCTGGGTCTTTTCTAGTTCCATCTATTTGCCTGCAAAATTCATGATTTCCCTGCTTTTAATTGCTGAGTAGTGTTCCATTGTGTAAATGTACCACAATATCTCTATCTATTCCTCCGTTGAAAGACATCTGGGTTGTTTCCAGATTCTGGCTGTTATGAACAAAGATGCTATGAACAGTGTTGAACAAATGTCCTTGTATGGTTGAGCATCTTGGTATATGCCCAGGAGTTGTAGATCTTATTCTTGAGGTAGTACTATTTCCAGTTTTCTGAGAATGCAAAAGATTGATTTCCAAATTGATTGTACATTTTTCCATTCCAACCAGCAATGGTGGACAGTTCTCCTTTCTCCACATCCTCTCCTGCATGTGTTGTCAAATGAGTTTTGATTTTAGCCATTCTGATGCATGCAAGGTGAAATCTCAGGGTCGTTTTTATTTGCATTTCCCCCATGACAAAGATGTTGAGCATTTCTTTAAGTGTTTCTCTGCCATTTGATATTCCTCTGTTGAAAATTCCCTGTTTAGCCCTGTACCCCATTTTCAAATGGACTATTTGGTTTGTTGATGTTTACTTTCTTTAGTTCTTTATATATTCTGGATATTAACACTTTTGTCAGATGTATGGTTTGTGAAGGTCTTATCCTAGTCTGTATGCTGTCATTTTGTTATGTTGACTGTGTACTTTCCTTTGTAGGAGCTTTTCAGTTACATGAGGCCCCATTTATTTTTTGTTGACCTTACAGCCAGAGCTCTTGGTGTTCTGTTCAGGAAGTTGCCTCCTATGCTAAAGAATTTAAAACTCTTCTCCATTTTCTTTTTCTAAAAAACATAGTGTGTCTGTTTTTATGTTGAGGTCTTTGATCCACTTGGACTTTACTTTTTTTGCAGGGTGATAAATATGGATCCATTTGCATTTTTCTACATGTAGACATCCACTTAGACCAGCACCATTTGTTGAAGTTGCTGTCTTTTTTCCTTAGTATGGTTTTGGCTTTATTGTAAAAATTCAGTTGTGTATAGTGTGAGTTTATTTCTGGGTCTTCAGCTTGATTCCATTGATTCTCTAGTCTGTTTGTTTCTCAGTACTATGCTGTTTTTATTAGTGTTATTGTGTAGTACAACTTGAGATCAGGGGTGGGGATACTTACAGAAGTTCTTTTATTGTATAGGATGGTTTTAGCTATTCTGTGTGTTTTGATTTTTTCTATATGAAGTTAAGGATTGTATTTTCAAGGTCTGTAAAGAATTGTGTTGATATTTTGATAGGAATTGCATTGTATATGTAGATTTCTTTTGGAAGGATGGCCATTTTTACAATGTTAAACCTACCAATCCATGAGCATGGGAGATCTTTCAATCATCTTATATCTTCTTCAGTTTCTTTCTGCAGAAACTTGAAGTTATTTTCAAACAAATCTTTCACTTGCTTGGCTAGAGCTACAGTATAGTATGTTATTTTTGGCTTTTGGGAAGTGTGTTGTTTTTTCTAATTTCTTTCTCGGCCCTTTTCTCTTTTGTACACAGGAGTTTTACTTGTGTTTAAAATTTAATTTTGTATCCTGCCACTTTGCTGAAGGTGTTTATCAGTTGTTTTTTGTTTTTTAATTTTTCTAGTGCTTTCAGGTGTGTTAGGTTGCTTGTATGAGATGTCTTGAATTTCTTTATAAAGATACTTAGTGCTATGTACTTTCCTCTTAGCACTTTCAATTGTTTCTCATAAGCCTGTGTAAGTTGTGCAAATATTTCAATCAACCTAGATGGAGAAAACAAAATACTCCATGACATAATTAAATTTAAACTAAATTTAAATGATATATATGCAGCATCCGAGCATTATAGAAGATACTAGAAGGAAAACTCCAACCCAGTGAGATCAACTACACCCAAGAAAATACAGAATAAGGTTACCTTCACCACAAAAAAGCAAAAGAAAACAAACACACAATCACCACCAACTCCACAATAAAAGGAGCTAGAGATCATTGGTCACTGATATCTATCAAAATAAATAGATTCAACTCTCCAATTAAAAGACACAGACTAACAGAATGGTTGTAGAAAAAGGATCCAACATCCTGCTCCATTCAAGAAACATGCCTCTGTAACTGCCTCAGAGTAAAGGGTTACAAACAGGGTTTCCTAGCAAATGGACCCAAGAAGCAAGAAGTAGTAGCTGTCCTAATATCTAATAAAATAGACTTTTAACCAAAATTAATCAAAAAGAGATGGGGAGATATACTTCATTCTCATCAAAGGAAAAATCCACCAGGAACACACCACAGTCTTGAACATCTATGCCCCAAACACAAGTCTCCTGCATTTGTAAATGAAACATTATTAAAGTTTAAAACATACATTGATCTCAACACAATAATAGTGGGATAATTCAACAGCCTACTCTCACCAAGGGACAGATTATCAAGGCAGAAGGTAAATGGAGAATAATGACACTTACAGAGTTCTTAAATCAAATGGCCCTGTATTTGTGTGTTAACATATTACCCTCAAAACAAATTAATAACATACATAGAGACAGGGCTTCCCCATGTAAATACTGAAACTGAAATGCAGAGATGTCCAAATTTGTCTCAGGAGGACATAACTGTAACTGAAGAATACTCAGGTAATAACACCTCTCTTGATGTCCTACCTATTACATTTACTTTGTCCAACACCGTGCTGGCCAGATAAATATTATAAGCATGACTGGATACTTACAACTGTTCACTTACCCTGAAATTCACAATAGCAGGCAATATATTGAATGCAGTGTTTCCTTTGTTCTTCTTCCATGTCATTAAATAACTTTGGGAAAAGTGCATTAGAGTTAATGAGGAAATGAATATACATTCAATGCAAATATCTTGAAAATAAAATTCAATCTAATCTATGACGTTATCTCTATGATACTGAAAATTTTATCAGAAAATGTCCACGAAACTATGTGGAATTAAATGAGAGGATATTCTTACATTAAAAAAAAAAAAACTCCACAGAAAACATAACTTTTCATTTCATCTTTCAGATCTAGATCTTGATAACTAATGACTTTTTAGTGTTTGGGTATATTGAGTAATTAAATGAGTAGTTCCTGAAATTTTAGAAATAATTAAGAATTATAGAAAAAATTAAATTTGCTCATAATTGCATAGCACACAGAAGTTAGTCATATTTACTAGTTAAATCTATAAAGTAATAATTCAGGAAACAATCAGCCTGTGAATATAGCAATGAAGATAAAATACTAAATTTCTTAGACTATAGCAAGCCTTTTTTTTTTAGAAAGCATTCTTTATTTTTAAATGTATATAGTTAAAAGGTATTTAATAAAGAGAAGAATATAGTTCTGTGCATCTTTCTTTGGAAGATTATTTTATCATTTTGTAATTTTAGAGCAGTTTGTTCAGTCTTCATCTGATGTATCATTAGTCTATAGTTATTCATAGCAAATTTCATGTTTTTTTCTCTTTTCTTTTCTGAGAACAAGCTGTTTAGAGACATTCTTTTGGATTAGGTATAAGGCTAGATATAGATATTCTGCTAGAGCCATATTAGTATCTAATTGTTTTCATAAGCTTTCTACTGTATTCATTAGCTTCTTACTCCTATAAATTTCCTTTAAAATGCTTTGGCCTTTTTTGATAGGAACTGCATTGAATCTTTAGATTGATTTTGGTAGGATAGTCAAATTTGTGAGCATGAGAGATCTCTCCATCTTCTGATATCTTCTTCAATTTCCTTTCTTTAGAGACTTGAATCTTTTCTATACAGGTCTTTCACTTACTTGGTTAGCGTTACACAAACATATTTTAGTTGTGGCTATCGTTTCCCTAATTTCTTCCTCAGCCTATTTGTCTTTTGTATACACAAGGGCTTCTGATTCAACCACATTGGAAATCAATCTGGAGCTTTCTCAGAAAATTAGGAATAGTACTACCCCAAGATCCAGTATTACTAGGAATTTTTCCAAAATATGTTCAACTATACAACAAGGACATTTGTTCACCTATGTTTATGGCAGCTTTATTCATAATAGCTAGACTCTGGAAACAACCTAGATGTCCCTCAACTGAGGAATGGATACAGAAATTGTGGTACATTTACATGATGGAATTATGTAATTAATTGTAACTTAGCAATTAAAAACAAGGAAATCTTGAAATTTGCAGGCAAATGAATGGTATTAGAAAAGATCACCCTGAGAGAGGTAACCCAGATGCAGAAAGACACATATGGTATATACTCACTTATAAGTGGATATTAGACATATAAGATAGAATAAACATACTAAAATCTATAGTCCTAAAGAAGCTAAACAACAAGGAGGACCCTAGGGAAGATGATTAATCCTCATTCACAAAGGGCAAACAGAATAGACATAGGAAGTAGGAGAAGACAAGGAACAGGACAGAAGCCTACCACATAGGGCCTCTGAAAGCCTCTACCCATCAGGTATCAAAGAAGATGCTGAGACTCATATCCAAACTTTGGGAAGAGTGCAGGGAATCTTATGGTAAAAGGGAGAGATAGAAAGGCCTGAAGGAAACAGAAGCTCCACTGAAGACCAACAGAGCCAAAAACTCTGTGTCTGGAAAGGCCTGCAGAGACTGATTCTCCAATCAAGGAACATGCATGGAGAGGACTTAGACCCCGTGCTAAGATGTTGTCCATAGGCAGCTCAGTCTACAAGTGGGTACCCAAGTAAGGGGAGTAGGTGCTGTCTCTGACATGAACTCAGTGGCCAACTCTTTGAATCACTTACCCCTTAGAGAGAGTGGGAAGCAACCTTGCCAAGCCACAGAAAAAGAGGATGCAGCCAGTCCTGATGATAACTGATAGGCTATGGACAGATAGAAAGAGAAGAGGTCCTCCTCTTTCAGTGGTCTAGGGGAGTGGCATAGGTAGAGAAGAGGGAGGGAGGGTGGGACTGGGAGGAGTTGAGGGAGGGGCCTTCAGCTGGGATACAAAGCAAACAAATTGTAATAAATAATAAATAAAAAAATTAAAAACATTTTGGCCATGGTTTTGGAGGTTTTATTCAATGATTGGTTGGCCCTAATTTATTTTCTTTATAATTTATTCATTATATATCCCAGTTGAAGCTCCCTCCTTCAACTCCCTCCAGACTAGCCCTCCCTCCTTCTTCCCCCTATTCTCTTTCCTTAGTCCACTGAAAGGGGGAGTTCTCCACTATTGCCATATGCCTAAAGCTCCTGCTCCCCTCACTCAGAGATCCACATGGAGACTGAGCTGCCAATAGACCGCATCTGAGCAGGGGGGCTAGGTCCTCTCCATGCATGGTCTTCAGTTGGTGCATCAGTCTCTGCAGGAGGCCCTGAGCTCAGAATTTAAATTTTGTTGGTTTTCTAGTGGGACTCCTGTCCCCTCCATTGTCCCTCTATTCCCACCCATTTCTTCCTTCATAAGACTCCCTGCACTCTGCTCAATAAAATTAAAGTCTAAGTAGATAAAAGATCTCAACAGAAAACTAGATATACTGAATCTGTTGGAAGAGGTGGGGGAAGAGCCTCAAACTCATTGGCACAGGAGACAATTTCCTGAACAAAACACCAACAGCTCAAGCTCTAAGATCTACAATTAATAAGTGGGACCTTGTGAAACTGAAAAGCTTCTGTAAAGCAAAGGACACTGTCAACAGAACAAAACGACAGCATACAGGATGGGAAAAGTTCTTCACCAACCCTACATCCAATAGAGGGCTAATATCCAGAATATATAAAGAACTCAAGAACTTAGACACCAACAAACCAAATAATCCAATTAAAAAATGGGGTAAACAGATAAGCAGAGAACTGTCAATAGAGAAATATTGAATGGCAGAGAATGACTTAAAGTAATGTTCAACTTCCTTAGTCATCAGGGAAATGCAAATAAAAAAGTCTGAAATTCCATCTTACACCTATCAAAATGGTCATTTGATAGGTCATTTGATAACACATGCTGAAGAGGAGGCAGAGAAAGAGAAACCCACCTCTATTGCTGGATAGAATGTTACCTTGCACAGCCACTCTGGAAATCAGTCTGGTGCTTTCTCAGAAAATTGGGACTAGCACTACATCAATATCTGGGCACAGAGGTCTTTTCTGAGAATGATATTCAAACCCAGGACCATTCATGGATATAACCTAGAACCTCTGATCAGATGTAGCCAATGGCAGCTCAGTATCCAAGTGGGTGTCCTAGTAAGGGGAACAGGGACTGTCTCTGACATGAACTAAGTGACAGGCTCTTTGACTGCCCCCTCTTGAGGGGGGTGCAGCTTTGACAGGCCACAGAGGAGGACAATACAGCCAGTCCTGATGAGACCTGATAAGGTAGGGTAACATGGAAGGGTAGGAGAACCTCCCCTATCCGTGGACTTGGAGAGGGAAATGGAAGGATATGGGGGAAAGAGAGTGGGATTGGGAGGGAATAAAGGAGGTGGCTACAGCTGGGATATAAAGTGAATAAACTGTAATTAATATAAAAAATTAAAATTTAATTTAAAAAAAAATCTAGCTACACCACTCTTGGGCATATACCCAAAAGGTGTCCCACCATTAATAAGGAAATTTGCTCAACTATATCTATAGCAGCTTTATTAGTATTAGCCAAAATATGGAAACAAACTGGATGTCCCTCAATGGAGGAATGGATACAGAAACTGTTTACATCTACACAATGAAATACTACTCAGCTATTAAAAACGAGGAAATAATGAGATTTGCAGGCAAATGGATGGAACTAGAAGAGATCATCCTGAGTGAGGAAACCCAGAATTAGAAAGACTCACATGGTATATACTCACTTATAAACAGACCTTTAGGCTTTTAACATATAAGATCCAATCTGAAGACATATTTGACTATTGAATTATTAATAATAATTATCAATAATGTTCTTAAATTATTCTTTAGAATACTAACTTATATTGCATCTTGGTCTTTTGACTAAGATTGAATATAATACAATGACTTCTTCACATACTTTTGGAAGTGATAGCAGCTTGCTAACCTTCAGTTTTGTAGACCACAGGACATAGTGAATCTACATAATCTCCTTATGTTGGATGAAAAGAGATTGATAGTTTTTCTTAATTTCTAGCATATACCTTGTATTTTCTAATTTATATATTTCTAGTAAATGAATTTGGTTAAATTTCTCTTTTTGGTCTCAAACACATTTTAATTACATTTTTAAAGCTAACTTGAGATGAATGGTAACTTGGGGAGAGGAGGTAGGTAAGGAATACAAGGAGGGCTTTCTCATCCCTGAGAGGATCATAGAAATAGAGGTAGTTCTGATAAAGAAATTTGTGACAGGAATGCACTAAGAACTGCATTTCTTTAGGCTTCTAATTGTGTTCGTTCTGTATATATAGAGGATGCTTATGTATAAAACTTGTGTAAAAATGCCTATGCATTCATTCATGATCAATGTATCACGTTTTATCAACTGATGTTGAATGAATGAGATTAAGTGAAAAATCATTTCTATTAAAACTTGGCCAAAATAAATAGTATTTATTGTAAGGTAGAATTATTTGTAAGGTAGAATTAGAAAAAAAATTCTCTTAGATTTTTCAGGAATGTTATAAGCACATTCACTTTAAGGTTTTTCTTTTTTTTTTTTCAGGGTAGCCCTGGATAAGGACCAGCACTGCATGTCTTAGCATTTATGCTCACTATTTGAGAAAAGACCATATCTAATATGACCCCAAAGTGCCCTCTCTTCTCCAAGGAGGAATGTTAACAATAGCACATCCCTTTCACAATCACAGTGAGTGGCAAGGCAAAGACGCCCTCCACATTGATGCTGTCTCAAACACTCTTCTGTATTCTTCTAGTACCATTTCAGTCTAAAGCCTTTGCGCTCACATTGTGTTGCTGTTAATATTACCTCTGCCACACGGATGTGAAGAGATAATATCAAGTGATGAATATGTATTCTAAAAACAGAAGCTGAGAAAAGTAAGATTGACTTTTCATTAAAGTATAATCTATTGAATCAAATTTACAATTGTCAAAGGATTCTAAATGGTCTTTAGAAAACCATTTCAAAAGAGCTTTCCAACTATAACTGAAGTCTTTTAGTAGCTGGAAAGGTCAAAACACCAGCCAAGTCCAAAAGAATTGGGAGAATTACATTTTCTCTCTCTCTCTCTCTCTCTCTCTTTTTCCTTCTGGAAACAGTAGTATATCCAACAGATACTAAGAAGGAAGCTGCATTTTGTATGACTCAGATTAGCTGAGACTATCTGAAAATTGATATTAATTTCATTGTTTGTTGAAATCAACTGGACAAAACAGTTTTTCTGATTAGAGCCACAAAATGTTATCTAAGGCCTTTGTGTACATAAGAATTCATAATCTTGCTTAGATCAATGAATAAATAATTATGGATTTGTGTTTGTGTTTCATTTTATTTTTAAGGAAAAAAATTTCCAGCATTCATAAAACTTTTAAAGGCTTTCTATATCAATCAGTGTCACAGCAAGAAACAGATGGAATCTACAAATAAGGATTATTTGAGTAGATTTAAATAGAGAGCTATTTATGAGGTGTTGGGAGTGTGTAAGAGAATCATGCTGAACAGCACAACGTCCTTGGGCTTGTACCAAGGAGGGTGATAATTCCTTTAAAACCTGAAAGGTCACTGAGAGGAGAACTAACTGCAAGAAGTGATGTAGAATCTAATGCACGCAAGACTTTGTAAGAGGGGCTGTGATATTCTTATGAAAAATGACATCATCTCACAGGAATTGCTTCCCTTCCCCACAAAGAGGAAACTGGTAATAAATATTCTTGTCTATTTATATTACTCGTTCCTTAGCTCATAATATAAATGATCAGTAGTTAGAAATGTAATGTGCAAATAGTTCTCTGATATAAGAAAAATTAAAAGGAGTGAGAAACAATGTAAGAACCCACAAACAAATATACATATAAGTGTACATATGTATGGAACTGTATCTATTGGTCATCAGTTGAAAGCATGACAATTGCTTTCCCTGTTAAATTTTCTCCTTCTTGTTCTACACATTTGTTAAAATTCTGATACCTAAATCTTAAGAGTAGAAAGTTACATCTTTTAAGAAATTAGACGCATTTTTTTGTTTCCTTCTATTATTTTCCTTTTCTACAATATTAACTTTCATAATTAAGAAGAATTTCTCATGTACCTGGTGGCTTAGATTCCAAAATTAATGCAATGCTGTGTATGACAACAGTAAAATTACAAGAAAAAATATTTTTGAGACTCTTTAAAACATGACCACATCAGAAATCAGCAGTTTAGATCATGTAAAGGTTATATGCAGATGTTTGGGTAAGCAAACTTTGGTTCACCACGAACATATCAACAATGGTGAATGGAGAATAAATAAAAATTTTAAAGTGAGGCTCTGTAGATAGCTCAGTTAATAATAAGCTTGCCGTGAGGATGAGGGTTTTCTTTCCAGATTTTTTTTAAACCTGTCATGCTAGCACACTTGTGATGGCTGTGCTGGGGCAAAGGAGACAAGCTGATACCTGTGTTTCACTCACTAGACAAACTAGCTGACTTTACAAGCTCCATGCCAGTGAAAGACTTTGACTCAGAAAAAAAAAAATGGTTGTTGTCCAGGTGGAACAATAACTGATGTCCCCTGTCTTCTCATGTTTTCTCATCTACAATTGTGACTGAATGCAAACACACACACACACACACACACACACACACACACACACACACACACACGAAGGCACAGGCACATACATGTGATTCTTAGAGAAAATAAAGACAGTCATCAATATCATTAGATGCCAGGGCTTGATCTGATAAGATGAAGTCACTGAAAATTGATGGGTATTACTCCAGAAGTGTCACTGGTGATCTTTGTGAACAGGGTGTCAGTGAAGCAATTGTTATGGATGTTGTTAGGACATAGAAATGCTAATGTGGGTTGAGAGAGTGAGTGCTTCATAATTGAAGATGTATTTGTCTTAGTGCTTTGCTTTAGACAGAAGAGTCATCAGATTAGAGACTTTGTTACTGTGAATGATAAAGGGGAGCCAGCCAGTCAGGAGTAAACAGGAAAGGAAATGTCATGCATAAGGAGGACATGAACATTATCATAGGAGTCACCTTCATATGAGAGAACCAAAGGTTGAGTGATGATCAAGGAGAAAGAACAAATCTTCCACAGAAAGTAAAATCTTGGGGTTTTGCAAAAATAAAAGCTATGTGGTACAGGTAAGTTTGTAGGTGTGCATACTAAGGAAGTTAACCTCTCACAATCAAATTGTTCCCCCAAGACATGGGAGAGTGTGAATGTGGTTTGAGTTGTTCTATCAGAAGTTGATAAAGCATCTGACAAGTGAGATACAAAAGAGTCTTCAGGGTACTTTGAGGTTGAATATTCACCTTCCCATATTTTTGTTGAAATTATATCCAAAAATATATTAGAATGTATCTGTTCTAAGAAATGAAAGTAATTAAGTGAAAGCTGATATTAGCTCTAATTCAATGTGTTGTATCCATAGAAATAACAGAAATTTTGGACAAGACGTGTACAGTCTGGATACACACAAAAAGAGGAAAGATGATGTGAAGATAAAGGAAGAGGATGACTTTCTGAAAGCCAGAATAGGAGACTTGAGCCATTTTTCCCTTACAGATTGAAAAAAAAATGCAGCTTTGGTGACAAATTTGTTTCTAGTGCCCAGAACTGTAGAGCAATAACTTTTTCTTCTTTAGTGTGTCCAGCCTTGAGTTCAATGTTATTGTCACCCCAGTAACCTAATAGAGGGATCAGAAAAAAAAAGTGATTGGTTAATTAATTTTCCTTCAAGGTTTTGTGTCTTGTACAGAAGTGTTATTTAAAGAAACAAGATATACTATTACCATTCCAATGAAAAATACAAAATATCAAAGTGATGCCGTATCAAATACATAAAATTATTTATACATGTACGTGTGTACATATGTGTGTATACTATATCAATTAGAGTTTTGCATTTTAAAAAGCACACAATTTTATTTTATGTTTTTGTTGGGGGCTGTGTCAGGCAACTGCAAGAGTCTGTTCTCTCCTCCCACTATTTGGTTCACAAAGACAGAACTCAGAATGTCAGGTTTAGCAACAATAGCTTTACCTGTTGAGCCTTCTTGTTAGCCTTATGTATTCATATACATATATAATTATGTATGAACAATATATGTGTCACATAAAACTTGACACATTACCTATATGATATAATTAAGTTCATTATTATATCATTTAATGCCTATGAACATATATAAATATTCATAATTAATCCATATTTTACTTACAAAGGCAAGCAAGAATATTGGAAAAAACAAAATGAGGGGAAAAGCATAAAATAAATACAATCTATTGGGAGTCTATCATTCAGCGAGTATGTTAAGTGCTTTCACATGTTAAGGATAGTCTTCAGTGTTCCTGATGCTATTTTTATAAATGGGAAAACTGAAACTGAAAAAAGGTAAGTAGTTTATTCAGCAATGCAATCATTAACACTCAGAGGTTTGATCTGAATAAAATTTGTCAGCTTAAAATAACAACAAAAGAGGCACCACAGTAGTATATGGAAATCATTGTTTGGTTAGTCATATTTTTTTCCATGGCTTCTGTCAGGACAAGCAAATAGTACAGTGAAAGAAAACAGTTCCAGAACATTAGGTAAAAACAAATTAAGACTTTTAAAATTTTGTTTATCTTCTTCATTTTGCCTCCAGAAATTTTTAAATTATTTTTATTTTTATTAATTAGAGTTTATACACTTTGTATCCCCCCTGAAGTTCCCTTCCTCCTCCCTTCACACTCCCATCCTCCCACCCTATTCCCCACCCATGCCTCTCCCCCAGTCCATTGCTAAGGAAGGTCTTCCTCCCCTTCCCTCTGAACCTAGTCTATCAGGTCTCATCAGGAGTGGCTTCATTATCTTCCTCTGTATCCTGGTAAGATCGATCCTCCCTCAGAGGGAGGTGATCAAAGAGAAACCCAATCAGTTCCTGTTAGAGACAATTCCTGTCCCCTTTACTATGGAGGTCACTTGGATACTGAACTGCCATAGGTTACCACTGTGCAGGGGTTCCAGGCCATCTCCATGAGTGATCCTTGGCTGGAGTATCAGTCTCAGAAAAGAGCCCTGTGCCCAGACTCTTTGAATCTGTTGCTCTCCTTGTGGAGCTCCTGTCCTCTCCAGGTCTTACTATCTCCCACTTCTTTCATAGGATTCCCTGTATTCTGCCCAAAGTTTGGCTATGAATCTCAGCATCTGCCTCAATACCCTGCAGGGGAGAGCCTTTCAGAGGCCCTTTGTGGTAGGCTCCTGTCCTGTTCCCTGTTTTCTCCCTCCTCCAATGTCCACTACCTTTACCTTTCTGAATGGGGATTGAGCTTCTGAGCCAGAGTCCTCCTTCCTGATTAGATTCCTTAGGTGTATAGATTTTAGTATGTTTATCCTATATTATATGCCTAATATCCACTTAGCGTGAGTATATACCCTGCGTGTCTTTCTGTTTTTGGGATACCTCACTCAGGATGATGTCTTCCAGTTCTCACCATTTACCTGCAAATGATTTCCTAGGTTTTTTTTTTTTTTTTTTTTTTTTTTTTTTTTTTTTTTTTTTTTTTTTGTTTTTTTTTTTTTTTTTTTTTTTTTTTTTTTTTTTTTTTTTTTTTTTTATCGCTGAGTAATATTCCATTGTGTAGATGTACCACGATTTCTGTATCCAATCCTCAACCGAGGGGCTTCTGGGTTGTTTCCGTTTTCTGACTATTACAAATAAAGCTGCTACAAACATGGTTGAGCAAATGTCCTTGTTGTGTACTTGAGCATATTTTGGATATATGCCTAGGAGTGGTATAGCTGGATCTTGAGGAAGCACTATTCTTAATTGTCTGAGAAAGCACCAGATTGATTTCCAAAGCAGTTGTACAAGTTTACATTCCCACCAGCAGTGGAGGAGGGTTCCCCTTTCTCCACAATCTCTCCAGCATGTGTTGTCACTTGAGTTTTTGATCTTAGCTTATGATGGGTGTAAGGTGAAATCTCAGGGTCATTTTGATTTGCATCTCTCTGATGGCTAAGGATGTTGAGCATCTCTTTAAGTGTTTTTCTGCCATTCTATATTCTTCTACAGAGAATTCTCTGTTTAGGTCCATACCCCATTTTTTAAAATTGGATTGCTTGAATTATTGCCTTTTAACTTCTTTAGTTCTTTATATATTCTAGATATTATCCCTCTGTCAAATATAGGGTTGGTGAAGATCCTGTAGACTGTCGTTTTGTTCTGACAACAGTGTCATTGGCTTACAGAAGCTTTTCAGTTTCATGACGTCCCATTTATTGATTGTTGCTCTTAGAGCCTGTGCTGATGGTATCCTGTTCAGGAAGTTATCTTCTGTGCCAATGAGTTCTAGGCTCTTCCATACTTTTTCTTCTAAACTATTTAGTGTATCTGGTTTTATGTTGAGATCTTTGATCCACTTGGACTTTAGTTTTGTGCAGGGTGATAAATATGGATCTATTTGCATTTTTCTACATGTAGACTTCCAGTTGGACCAGCACCATTTGTTGAAGATGCTATCTTTTTTTCCATTGAATGGTTTTGGCTTCTCTGTCAAAAATCAATTATTCATAGGGTATGGGTTCATTTCTGGGTCTTCTATTTGGTTCCATTGATCTAACATTCTGTTTCTATGCCAATACCATGCAGTTTTTATTTTGATTGCTCTGTAGTACAGTTTGAGATCAGGGATGGAGATACCTCCAGATGATCTGATGTTGTACAGGATCATTTTGGAAAACCTGGGTTTTTTGTTTTTCCGTATGAAGTGGATAATTTTTCTTTTAAGGTCTGTAAACAATTGTGTTGGTATTTTTATGGGAATTCCATTGAATCTGTAGATTGCTTTTGGCAGAATGGCCAATTTCCGTATGTTAATACTACTGATCCATGAGCACGGGAGATCTTTCCATCTTCTGATGTCTTCTTCAATTTCTTTCTTCAGAGACTTAAAGTTTTTTTAAACAGCTCTTTCACCTGCTTGGTTAGAGATATCCCAAGGTACTTTATGTTATTAGTGGCTGTCATGAAGGGTATTGTTTCCCTGATTTCTTTCTCGGCCATTTTTCTTGGATATACAAGAGGGCTTCTGATTATTGTGAGTTAACTTTGTATCCATACACTTTTCTGAAGGTATGTATCAGCTGAAGGGATTCCCCGCTTGAATTTTGGTGGTCACTCAGGTATACTCTCATATTATCTGTGAATAGTGACTCTTTGACCTCTTCCTTTCCGATTTGTATCCCCTCCATCTCCCTTACTTGTCTTACTGCTCTAGCTAGGACTTCAAGTACTATGTTGAAGAGATAGGAAGAGAGAATGGGCATCCTTGCCTTGTCCCTGATATCAGTGGGATTGATTTAAGTTTCTCTCCATTTAATTTGATATTGGTTATAGGCTTGCTGTATATTGCCTTTACTATGTTTACGTATATGCCTTGTATCCCTGATCTCTTCAAGACTTTAAGTATGAATGGGTGGGGGGCAGAGCCAAGATGGCGACTAGCACACACAGTTTCCGAGCTGTGGAAGAGATAAAGTTCTGAGTTGATGAGTGGAAGAACTTCTGAAGCCAGGGAAACAACGGAGAGACTTTATAAACAATAGGGAACATCACAGGAGGTGAAAACCTTGGTCTCGGGTCACCCAGGGACTTGTTTGGGGAAGGTGAGAAACGATCCTTTGATCTCTCGGCACTCCCCTCCCCCAGACCTCCCTCCTCCTTGGCACAGCGGACTAGCCTTTCTCAGCACAGACCTAACTGCCTGGGGCCTGCAGCCACTGAGGCGGAGCCCCAAGCCCTTTATCGGCAAAGGCCAGCAGTACTGTGTCTTGGAGCCCCAGATTCGAGCGGCGGCTGCACCATCCTCCTAGGGCCCGAGTCTGCTAGACGCCATACTAGCTCCGCAGGAGCGCCATCACTGACGGTACGGCCCACCCAATCCCACAGTGACAGAGAATACGCTATATACTCACCAAAACCAGACAGAAATGCCATACAAGCTAGACACACCAGGCGCTGGGCCTCCCAAGCTTGGAGAGCACAGTGAAGAGACCCCAGGACTTCCCAGAAAGCATCTGGACTAGCAACCCAGTCTCCAGTTACAGCGGGACTTTCTAACCTGGCGGCAGAACAGCACTGAGCTGGCGGGGCACATCAGCCCTCCAGTTTAAGACTAACCAGGGCCAAACCAGAGAACAGAAAGGCTGGTTACCCCGATTCCCACTGACGTGACCACCCTGAAATCTCCAGCTGCAGCAAGACCTCATAACCTGGCAGTGACAGCAGCACGGAACTGGCGGAGCACATCAAAGAAGCAGGGCCAAACCAGAGAGCAGAGAGCCCAGATACCCCGTTCTCTGCCAAGTGACCTGCCTGTAAGTGAGTGAACCCTTGAGAATCTGCAGCTCCACTGATCCTGGGTCCTGCTAAAACAGAAGCCAGGCATCGAACCCCTTACCACCCATATACCCACTTTGGGAAACAGAGGGGCACTTGGAACATTTAAGTTCCTGTTCTGTGGGTCTAATTGAGGAGTTAAGGCAGTTAATGCCAGAAATCGCGCTGCGATCATC
This sequence comes from Psammomys obesus, assembly GCF_907164565.1. Classification (NCBI taxonomy): domain Eukaryota; kingdom Metazoa; phylum Chordata; class Mammalia; order Rodentia; family Muridae; genus Psammomys; species Psammomys obesus. The sequence continues at coordinate 555,447 of NW_026596089.1, read as the reverse complement.
ACTAGCGCCTGCGACATATACATTGCAGAGCCCCTCCCACACACTCAAGGGTTCAACATTAGCCATCACTCTGTCCCTTGAGACACACGCCCACGCCCACTTACACACACACACACACATATACACACACACGCACGCTTGCATTTGCCTCTATTTGCGCCTGCGTACTTTCCTCCCACAGGTACAGCTAGTCCTCAGCACACGCTAAGGACACGGGACCTCTCTCAACTTCCTGAAGAATTCTCCAGACTCGAGAGAGAGACAGTACCAGTCTGATCGGCAGAATCCAAAAACAAACAGGGAAGGTCTCAGATAAGCCAATGGCCAGGGGTAGGCGAAAGAACACTTCCAACATAAATCAGGACATCATGACTTCACCAGCAAACCCCAAAATCGATGGCTACTCCAATTCATCAGAAGCACAGGAAAATGACCTTAAAGCCATGCTTGCTCAATTATTTGAGGCTCATAAGGAGGAAATGAACAAATCTTTCAAAGAGTTGGCCAGTCAATTGGAGATAAAGAAAGAAGAAATAGACAAAACCCTTAAAGAAACACAGGCAAGCATAGCCAAACAAATAGAGGCACAAGTAGAGAAAAAATTAGTGGCATACAAAAAGGAAATGAACAAAGAAATAGAGTCCATCATAGAGAGACAGGAATCCAAATTCAAACACATGGAAGAAATGGTGCAAGGCATGAAAACAGAATTAGAATCAATAAAGAAAACACAAAATGAGAAAACTCTTGAGCTGGAGAACTTTGAGAAAAGATCAGGAACCACAAAAGTAAGCATCACCAACAGAATACAAGAGATGGAAGAGAGAATCTCTGGAGCTGAAGACACACTTGCAGAAATTGATTCTTCTCTCAAAGAAAAAGTAAAATCAGAAAAATTCCAATCACAAAATATCCAAGAAATCAAGGATGCTATGAAAAGACAAAATCTAAGAATAATAGGAATTGATGAAAAAGAAGACTCCAGGCTCCAAGGTCCAGAAAATATTTTCAAGAAAATCATAGAAGAAAAATTTCCCAACTTAAAGAAAGAGATGTCCATAAATATACAAGAGGCCTACAGAACAACAAATAGACTAGACCAGAAAAGAAACACATTACGTCACATCATAGTCAAAACACTAAATCTACAGAATAAAGAAAAGATATTAAAAGCAGCAAGGGAAAAAGGCCAAGTAACATATGAAGGTAGACCTATCAGAATCACACCAGACTTCTCATCAGAAACTATGGAAGCCAGAAGGGCCTGGGCAAGCATCATGGAGACTCTAAGAGATCACAAATGTCAACCCAGACTACTATACCCCGCAAAGCTTTCAATCAACATAGATGGAGAAAACAAAATATTCCATGACAAAACTAAATTTACGCAATATCTATACAGCAAACCAACCCTACAGAAGATACTAGAAGGAAAACTCCAATCCAACGAAAACGAATTCACCCAAGAAAACAGGGCATACAGATAATATCCCAACAAAAATGAAAAGAAAATAAGCAATGAAACAAGGTAAGATCATCGAATCCATTACAAAAGGAACTAACATGCATTGGTCAATATTATCTATCAATATTAATGGACTCAACTCACCAATAAAAAGACACAGGCTAACAGAATGGTTACGGAAACAAGACCCAACATTCTGTTGCATCCAAGAAACACACCTATGCAACAAAGATAAACACTACCTCAGAGTAAAGGGCTGGAAAAAGGTTTTTCAAGCAAATGGTTCCAGAAAACAAGCTAGAGTAGCCATCCTAATATCTAATAAAATAGACTTTCATCCGAAGTTAATCAAAAAAGATAAGGAGGGCCACTATATTCTCATCAAAGGAAAAATCCAACAAGAAGACATCACAATTTTGAATATCTATGCCCCAAATACAAGAGCACCTACATTCGTAAATGAAACAATATTAAAGCTTAAATCATACATTGATCCTAATACCTTAATAGTGGGAGACTTCAACACCCCACTCTCATCAAGGGACAGATCAACCAGACAGACACCAAATAGGGAAATAAAAGCACTCACAGAATCCCTAAATCAAATGGACCTAATAGATGTCTACAGATCTTTTCACCCAAACTCAAAAGAGTACACCTTCTTTTCAGCACCACATGGAACCTTCTCCAAAATAGACCATATAGTTGGTCACAAAGCAAGCCTCAACAAATACAAAAGGATTGAAATAATCCCTTGTATACTATCTGACCACCATGGACTAAAGCTGGACATCAACAACAACAGAAACAACAAAAAGCCGACACGCACATGGAAACTGAACAACTTACTACTCAATGACAGCTGGGTCAAGGAAGAAATAAAGAAAGAAATTAAAGACTTTCTAGAATTCAATGAAAATGAAGGCACAACATACCCAAATTTATGGGACACATTGAAAGCAGTGCTCAGAGGAAAATTTATAGCACTAAGTGCCTACAAGAAGAAATCCGTAACATCACATACAAACAACTTAATGGCCCAACTGAAAAACCTAGAAAAAAAAGAAGCAGATACACCCAAGAGGAGCAGAAGGCTGGAAATAATCAAAGTAAGGGCAGAAATCAATCAATTAGAAACAAATAAAATTATCCAAAGAATCAATGAAACAAAAAGCTGGTTCTTTGAGAAAATCAACAAGATAGACAAACCCTTAGCCAAACTAACTAAAAAGCAGAGAGAAACCATACAAATCAGCAAAATCAGAAAGGAAAATGGGGACATAACTACAGACACTGAGGAAATCCAAACGATTATTAGGTCATACTACAAAAGCCTATATGGCACAAAATTTGAAAATCTGAATGAAATGGATAACTTTCTTGACAGATTCCATCTACCAAAATTAAGTCAAGATCAGGTAGAAAGACTGAATAGTCCTATATCTCCCAAGGAAATTGAAGCAGTCATTAACAGTCTCCCCTCCAAAAAAAGCCCTGGACCAGATGGCTTCAGCGCAGAATTCTACAAGACCTTCAAAGAAGTACTAACACCAATTCTCCTCAAACTATTCCACAAAATAGAAATAGAAGGAACACTACCAAACTCATTCTATGAAGCCATAGTCACTTTGATACCTAAACCACACAAAGATCCAACAAAAAAGAGAACTTCAGACCTATCTCTCTTATGAACATTGATGCAAAAATACTCAATAAAATACTTGCAAACCGAATCCAAGAACACATCAAAGATATCATCCACCACGAACAAGTAGGCTTCATCCCAGGCATTCAAGGGTGGTTCAACATACGGAAATCCATCAATGTAATCCACCACATAAACAAACTGAAGGAGAAAAACCACATGATCATCTCCTTAGATGCTGAAAAAGCATTTGATAAAGTCCAACACCCATTTATGTTTAAAGTCTTGGAGAGATCAGGGATACAAGGCACATACCTAAACATAGTAAAGGCAATATACAGCAAGCCTATAGCCAACATCAAACTCAATGGAGAGAAACTTAAATCAATCCCACTGAAATCATGGATAAGACAAGGCTGCCCACTCTCTCCATATCTCTTTAACATTGTACTTGAAGTCCTAGCCAGAGCAATAAGACAACTAAAGGAGATCAAGGGAATACAAATCGGAAAGGAAGAGGTCAAAGTGTCACTATTTGCAGATGATATGATAGTATACATGAGCAACCCCAAAAATTCAACCAGAGAACTCCTCCAGCTGATAAACACCTTCAGCAAAGTGGCAGGATACAAAATCAACTCAAAAAAATCAGAAGCCCTCTTGTATACCAAAGACAAAAAGGCTGAGAAAGAAATTAGGGAAACAACACCCTTCACAATAGCCACTAATAACATAAAGTACCTTGGTGTGACTCTAACCAAGCAAGTGAAAGACCTGTTTGAGAAAAACTTCAAGTCTTTGAAGAAAGAAATTGAAGAAGATCTCAGAAGATGGAAAGATCTCCCGTGCTCATGGATTGGTAGGATTAACATTGTGAAAATGGCCATCCTGCCAAAAGCAATCTACAGATTCAATGCAATTCCCATCAGAATACCAACTCAATTCTTTACAGACCTTGAAAAAAAGATTCTCAGCTTCATATGGAGAAACAAAACACCCAGAATCTCCAAAACGATCCTGTACAACAACAGATCATCTGGAGGTATCTCCATTCCCGATCTCAAGCTGTACTACAGGGCAACAGTAATAAAAACTGCATGGTATTGGCATAGAAACAGAAAGGAGGATCAATGGAATCGCATAGAAGACCCAGAAATAAACCCACACACCTATGAATACTCAATATTTGACAAAGAAGCCAAATCCATTCAATGGAAAAAAGACAGCATCTTCAAGAAATGGTGCTGGACCAACTGGATGTCTACATGCAGAAAAATGAAAATAGATCCATATTTATCACCCTGCACAAAACTAAAGTCCAAGTGGATCAAGGACCTCAACATAAAACCAGATACTCTAAATCAGTTGGAAAAAAAGTGGGAAACAGCCTAGAACTCATTGGCACAGGAGACAACTTCCTGAACAGAACACCAACAGCACAGGCTGTAAGAGCAACAATCAATAAGTGGGACCTCATGAAACTGAAAAGCTTCTGTAAAGCAAAAGACACTGTCATCAAAACAAATAGACAGCCTACAGATTGGGAAAGAATCTTCACCAACCCTTTATCTGACAGAGGGCTAATATCGAGTATATATAAAGAACGAAAGAAGCAGAAAAGCAACAAACCAAGTAATCCACTTAAAAAATGGGGAACAGAGCTAAACAGAGAATTCTCGAAAGAGGAACATCGAATGGCAGAGAAACACTTAAATAAATGCTCAACCTCATTAGCCATTAGGGAAATGCAAATCAAAACGACCCTGAGATTTCACCTTACACCCATCAGAATGGCCAAGATGAAAAACTCAAGTGATAGCACATGCTGGAGAGGTTGTGGAGAAAAGGGAACCCTCCTCCATTGCTGGTGGGAATGTAAACTGGTTCAACCACTCTGGAAGTCAATCTGGCGCTTTCTCAGACAACTAGGAGTAGTGCTACCTCAAGACTCAGCTATACCACTCCTAGGTATATACCCAAAATTTGCTCAAGCACACAACAACGACATTTGTTCAACCATGTTCGTAGCAGCTTTATTTGTAATAGCCAGAACCTGGAAACAACCCAGATGTCCATCAACAGAGGAATGGATACAGAAATTGTGGTATTTTTACACAATGGAATACTACTCAGCAATCAAAAAGGAGGAAATCATGAAATTTGCAGGCAAGTGGTGGGATCTAGAAAAGATCATTCTGAGCGAAGTATCCCAGAAGGAGAAAGACAAACTTGGTATATACTCGCTTATATAGACCTACAAGATATGATAAACATAATGAAATCTACACACCTAAAGAAGATAATCAAGAAAGTGGACACAGACGAAGGTGATTAATCCTCATTTAGAAAGACAAATGGGATGTGCATTGAACTTATGACAGGAGTCTACCACGGAGGGCATCTGAAAGACTCTACCTAGCAGTGTTTCAAAGCAGACACTAAGACTCATAACCAAACCCTCGGCAGAGTGCAGGGAATCATATGAAAGAAGGGAAGTTAGTATGATATGGAAAGGATAGGAGCTCTACAAGGACCAAACATATCTGGGCACAGGGTCTTTTCTGAGACTGACACTCAACCAAGGACCATCTATGGATATAACCTAGAACTTCTGCTCGGATGTGGCTCATGGTAGCTCATTAACCAAGTAGTTTTCCAAAGTAAGGGGAACACGGACTATTTCTAACAGGATTTCAAGGGCAGGCTGTTTGACACCCCCCCCCCCCCCGGGGAGGAGCAGTCTGTTAGGCCACAGAAGAGGACTTTGCAGCCAGCTCTGAAGATACCTGATAAAACAGGGTCAGATGAAAGGGGAGGAGGTCCTCCCCTATCAGTGGACTTGGAAAGGGGCAGGGAGGAGACCAGGGAGGGAGTGTGGGGTTGGGGAGGGAATGAGGGAGCGGGATACAGCTGGGACACACAGTTAACAAAACGTAACTAAAAAGAAAAAAATAATAATAAAAAAAAGAAAAAAAATTAAAAAAAAAGTATGAATGGGTATTAGATTTTGTCAAATACTTTTTTGGCATCTAAGGAGATGATCATATGGTTTTTCTCCTTCAGTTTGTTTATATGGTGGATTACATTGGTGGATTTCCATATATTGAACCACCCTTGCATACCTAGGATGAAGCTTACATGGTCATGGTGGATGATATCTATTATGTACTCTTGGATTTGGTTTGCAAGTATTTTCTTGAGTATTTTTGCATCAATGTTCATAAGAGAGATAGGTCTGAAGTACTCCTTTATTGTTGGGTCTTTGTGTAGTTTAGGTATCAAGGTGATTGTGTCTTCATAGAATGAATTTGGTAATGTTCCTTCTGTTTCTGTTTTATGGAATGATTTAAAGAGAATTAGAGTTAGCACTTCTCTGAAGATCTGGTAAAATACTGTGCTGAAATCAACTGGACCAGGGCTTTTTTTGGACGGGAGACTGTTGCCAACTGCTTCAATTTCCTTGGGGGATATAGGACTATTCAATCATTCTATTTGTTTTTTACTTAATTTTGGTTGATGGAATCTATCCAAAAATTATCCTTTTCTTTTAGATTTTCAAATTTTCCGGTATATAGGCTTTTGTAGTATGACCTAATGATTGTTTGGATATCCTCGGTGTCTGTAGTCATGTCCCCCTTTTCATTTCTGATTTTGCTGATTTGGATAGTTTCTCTCTGCCTTTTAGTTAGTTTGGCTAAGGGTTTGTCCATCTTGTTGATTTTCTCAAAGAACCAGCTCTTGGTTTCATTGACTTTTGAATAGTTTTATTTATTTCTAATTGATTGATTTCAGCCCCAAGTTTGATTATTTCCAGCCATCTGTTCCTCTTGGGTGTCTCTGCTTTTCTTTTTTTTCCAGGACTTTCAGTTGGGCCATTAAATTGCTTGTATGACATGTTACAAATTTTTCTTAAAGGGACTTAGTGCACTGAATTTTCCTCTGAGAACTGCTTTCATTGTGTCCCATAAAGTAGGGTATGTTGTACCTTCATTTTTATTAAATTCTAGGAAGACTTTAATTTCTTTATTTCTTCCTTAACCCAGCTGTCGTTGAGTAGCATGTTGTTCAGTTTCCATGTGTGTATAGGCTTTTTGCTATTTCCATTGTTGTTGAGGTCCAGCTTTAGTCCATCGTGGTCAGATAGAATATAGGGGATTATTTCAATATTCTTGTATCTGGTAAGGCTTGCTTTGTGATCAACTATATGATTTATTTTGGAGAAGGTTCCATGAGGTGCTGAAAAGAAGATACATGCTTCTGAGCTTAGGTGAAAAGATCTGTAGACATCTATTGGGTCCATTTAAATTAGGACCTTTGTAAGTGCCTTTATTTCCCTCTTTGGCTTCTGTCTAGATGATCTGTTTCTTGGTGATAGTGAGGTGTTGAAGTCTCCCCCTATTAAGGTGTTGGGATCAATGTGTGATTTAAGCTTTAATAACGTTTCATTTACAAATGTAGGCTTTCTTGTATTTTGGGCATAGATGTTCAGAATTGTGATGGCCTTTTGGTGAATTTTTCCTTTGATGAGTATGTAGTGCCCCTCCTCATCTTTTTTGATTAATTTTGGTTGAATGTCTATTTTCTTTTTAGATATTTGGATAGCTACTCCAGCTTGTTTTCTGGGTACATTTGCTTGAAAAATATTTTTCCAGCCCTTTACTCTGAGGTAGTGTTTATCTTTGTTGCATAGATGTGTTTCTTGGATGCAGCAGAATGTTGGATCCTGTTTCTGCACCCATTACATTAGTCTGTTTTTTTTATTGGAGAGTTGAGTCCATTGATGTTGATAAATAATAGTGACCAATGAACTTTAATTCCTATTATTGTGGCGTTGGTGGTGTTACTGTGATTCATTACTTGTTTTCTTTTAATTTTGGTAGGAATTATCTGTAGCCTACATTTTCTTGGGTGTAGTTGTTTTCGTTGGATTGGAGTTTTCCTTCTAGTATCTTTTGTAGGGCTGGCTTACTGTTTAGATATTGCTTCAATTTAGTTTTGTCATGGAACATTTTGTTTTCTCCATTTCTATTGATTGAAAGCTTTGCTGGGCATAGTAGTCTGGGTTGGCATCTGTGGTTCCTTAAAATCTGCATGATATCTGCCCAGGCCTTCCTCGCTTTCATAGTTTCTGATGAGAAATCTGGTGTGATTCTGAGAGGTCTACCTTTATATGTTACTTGGCCTTTTTCCCTTGCTGCTTTTAATATCTCTTTTTTGTTCTGTAGATTAAGTGTTTTAAGTATGATGTGGCATGAGGCATTTCTTTTCTGGTCTAGTCTATTTGTTGTTCTGTAGGCCTCTTGTATGTTTATGGACAGCTCTTTCTTTGGATTTGGAAATTTTTCTTCTATGATAATCTTGAAAACATTTTTGGACCTTGAAGCCTGGAATCTTCTTTTTTATCAATCTCTATTATTCTTAGATTTTGCCTTTTCATGGTGTCCTTGATTTCTTGCATGGTTTGTGTTTGGGATTTTTCTGGTTTTACTTTTTTTTGAGAGAAGTATCAATTTCTGTGAGTGTATCTTCAGCAGCAGAGATTCTCTCTTCCATCTCTTGTATTCTGTTGATGATGGTTACCTTTGTGGTTCCTGATCTTTTCTCTATGTTTTCCAGCTCCAGGATTTTCTCAGTTTGTATTTTCTTTATTGATTTTAATTCTGTTTTCAAGCCTTGCAACATTTTTCCTTCATCTGTTTGAATGTGGATTCCTGGGTCTACAAGATGGTCTCTATTTTTTTGTTTGTTTCCTCTTATATGCCACTAAATGTGCCTCTACTTATGCCTCCATTTGTTTGCCTAAATTCACCTATATTTCTTTGAGAGCTTTGTTCATTTCTTCTTTCTTTGCCTCCACTTGAGTGGCCAATTCTTTGAGAGATTTGTTCTTTTCCCCTTTAACTGTTTTTATTTGTATGGCTATTTCTCTGAGAGATTTGTTTGTTTCCTATTTATGTGCCTCTGATAACTGAATAAGCATAGCTTTAAAGTCATTTTCTTGTGTTTCTGATGAGTTGAAGTATCCATTATTTTGGGGGGTTGCCAGTGAAGTCATGAAGTCTTGATTTATGTTTCATGTGTTCTTTCACTGATCCCTGGCCATTTGGTTATCCGTAGTGTTCACTGTTTGTTCCTGGATTCTGCAGATCAGACTGGTCTTTCTCTGGAGTCTGGAGAATTCTTTAGGAAAATGAGAGAGGTCCAGTGGTTTCACTGTGTGCGTTGGTGTTTCAGCTGTACCTGTGGTAGGAAAGTCTGCAGTCGCAGAAGGACAAATGCCAGGAAGCTTGTGAGTTTGCATGTGCATGGAAGCATGCCCTGAGGGACAATGTGCTAGAGAATGTAGAGGCCTTCAGTGTGAGAGAGGGGTTCCTTGCAGTCACTGAAGGGGTTGCAGGCCCTTAAGATATAGCAAGCACTGTTGATGATTTCAGGTGCAGATTCCCTGAGTATGTCTGTGGCCTACAGGCAACTGGTATTATTCTCTACCTGAATTCTGGGAGTTATTTGCCTAAACTGGTAGATCCTCAGAGCAGGTGCTTCACTGTCCCACGAGGTCCTCTGTTTCCCCCAGTGGATGTGTGCGTGGAGGGGTCTAATGTCTAGCTGTTAGCTTAAAAGCACCCTGAATCTGGGGTTATGTAGGCACTCCAGGGTGCACTCACTCTCTAGCAGGTCAAACTGAAAAGCACAGGGGTTCCTCCTATTCTCTAACTGGCCGACCGGCTGAGTCAAATGTGGTAAGATGAGTTCAATCAGCTCAGTGGTGCTGCAGTCACTGGACTAGGGAGTCCAGCTGTGGTTGTAGAACTGGAGTGTCCAGGTGCTTGCTGGTAGGTCCTGGGGAGCCACTAAAGTGGTCCACAGACCTAGGTGGCCCAGCCACTGGTGTACCTGGGTGTTCTTGCAGATCTGCTGGACTTTGGTGGCTGTTCAGCTGGCTATCTGCCACTGAGGTGTTGGATGGTCTGTACAGTCACTGGCTGGGGACTCTGTGGAGTCAGTACTGCCGTTCACAGATGTGGGACCCAGGAAGGATCATACTGTGGATGTGGGACTTTCTGGTGGGCATGTGCTCCGAAGGCGGGAGTTCTGCAGAAGGGAGCTCTGTGGGGTAGAGCAAGAGCTCTGAGAGAGGGTGCTCAGCGGGTGGAGGTTCCTCAGACATGTTCTCAGGGGGATGCAGGATGGTGTTCAGCTGGTGGCTGAGGAGCTAGAAGCCCCACTTCTGCTGACTCGGTCCCCAGGCAGTGAGTTTTGTGCTCAGCTTACTGGTGCTGTGCGTAGGCTCTCCTGAGGAGGAGAGAGGCTCAAACAAGGGAAGTGCCCCTCTCTGTTCCTTGATAAGCACGTGCCTGATCCGATTCTATAAGTGTTCTCTGCTTCTGTGGTGTCCCCTCTCTTTCAGAAAGCCAAAATGTCTAAATTCTGGCTTTGATTGCCCCTTCACTCACCAATTTCATAGATTCATATTCTCTGCCTCTTAAAAACAATAGTGCTGATCACCAGCATCTTGGATCCCAGATAAGTATGGATCTATTTGTATCTTTCTACATGTAGACATTCAGTTAGACCAGCACCATTTGTTGAAGATGCTATCTTTTTTCCATTGTACTGGTTTGGCATCTTTGTCAAAAATCAGGTGTCCATAATTGTGTGGCTTTATTTCTGGGTGGTCCATTGATCCAGTATCTCTGGTCTCATGCTTCTTGAGTACATCAGGAGTTCATGAATTCTCTGGAAATTGCGCTTGCCATCAGCATATGCAGAAAATTCCAAAGGTAATGGTTGACAGTGGTGGGAGTTACAAGGCAGGCTCATGTTTTCTGAATTTAAAAAGGTAAGAGTATATAGAAGATGGGTATAGGAATTTCCATTGCTTACCTTTTGCAACACCCAGATCTCGTCACACTATAATGTAAATTAAATCCACATGACACTATGAATGATACGCTTCTAAGCTTGCAGACAGAAACCTGACAGAGTTTTGCTCTGAGAGGCTCTACACAGCAGTACTTCAAAACAAATGCTGAGACTCATAGTCAAACATTGGGCAATGCATAGGGAGTCTTGTGGAAAAGTGGGAGGAAAGAAAAAAAGATGTGGAGATGATAGGAGCTCCACAAGAAGAACAACAGAGCCAACAAACCATGTCTCAGAGAGGTTTGCTGAGACTGAAATGTCAACTAAGGGAACTGCACCTAGGCTCCCTACAAAGACATAGCAGATGGGTAGCTTTGGCCTCATGTGGGTCCTCTTAGGAAGGGAAGTGGGGACTGCATTAGACATGGACTCACTTGTCAGCTTTTTGATCACTTCCCCTTGGTGAGACTGCCTTGCCAGGCCACAGGGTAAAGGACATGCTCAGTCCAGATGCAACTTGATGAGCAGAGGTGGATGGGAAAGGGTAGTGAGAATGGAGAAGGGGAAGAGGGAGAGAGTGGGACTGTGAAGGGAGGATGAAAAAGTATTTGACAAAATTCAGCATCTGTTCATGTTAATATTTTGGAGCGATCAGGGATACAAGGCACATACTTAAACATAGTAAATGCAAACATCAAACTAGATGGAGAGAAACTTAAATCAATCCCACTGAAATCAGGAACAAGGCAAGGCTCCCACTCTCTCCATACTTCTTTAATAAAGCACTATATTGAAGAGATGGTGCTGGTCTAACTGGATGTATATATGTAGAAAATGCAAATAGATCCATATTTATCACCCTGCACAAAAGTAAACTCCAAATGGATCAAAGACCTCAACATAAAACCAGACACAGTACATCTCTTAGAACAAGTGGGCAAGAGTCTTGAACCCACTAGCACATGAGACAACTTCTTGAACAGAACATCAACAGCACAGCTCTTAAATCAACAATCAATGAAAGGAATCTCATGAAACTGAAAAGCTTCAGTAAAGCAAAGAATACCATAAACAGAAAAAAAAAATGACAGCCTATACACTGGGAAAGGATCTTCACCTACCCTATATCTGACAGAGGGCTACTATCCAGAATATATATAGCAGCTTTATTTATAAAAGTGAGAATCTGGAAACAATCTAGATGTCCCTCAAACTAGGAATAAATACAGAAATTGTGGTACATTTACACAATGGAATATTACTCAGCAAATAAAAACAAGAAAATCATTAAATTTGCAGGCAAATTGCTGGAACTAGAAAAGCTCATAGTGACTGAGGTAACCCAGAAGCAGAAAGATTCACATGGTATAAACTCATTTATAAATGGATATTAGCCATATTTTATAGGATAAACATACTAAAATCCACAGTCCTAAAAAAGATAAACAACAAGGAGGACCCTAGGGAAGATGTTTAATCACCTTTCAGAAAGGCAAACAGGATTGACATCAGAAGTGAGAGAAGACTGGGAACAAGACAGGAGCCTACCATAATGGACCTTGAGAGACTCTACTTAACAGGGTATCAAAGGAGATGCTTCGACTTCTAGCCAAAGTTTGGGCAGAGTGCAGGGAATATTATGGAAGAAAGGGGAGATAGAAAGGCCTGGAGAGACAGAAGCTCCATTGTAGCTCAAAAGAGCGAAAAATCCTGGGTCCGGGTGAGCCTGCAGAGACTGATATGCTAAATAAGGATCTTGCATGGAGAAGACCTAGACTCCCTGCTTAGATGTAGCCCATGGGCTTCTCAGTCTCCCTACTAAGGGTGCATGCTTCAGACATGTGAAAAGTGCGTGTATTCCTAGGACAGCATTTATCTTGGAATAGTGAAACTTATTCATGAACCGGTTGTGCCTTAATAACATTGTTAGTTCCATCTTTGATTAGCAGAGGTAAATAGATGCTCATCAAACACTGATGGAAGAACAGAGCAGAATAGAACAAACTACTTCTAGAAGGAAAAAAAGTGTGCAAAAACGAATGCCCCTTTCTTGTGTGAGGTAGGTATTATAGATATAAATAATAGGGTTTGCTAAAATAATTCTGTAGTGTTTCATATAGTACTTGGAATGGACATTTTGTATGTGCTACATGAAAGAAATCATTTTGATGTCTTGAGGAGGCAACACTCAAAAGTAATAGTCAAATTCCCTATAATTTAAGTGAAATACGTGGATTAGAAAAACATTTTATTTCCAAAACACTTTTAAAAATGGGCTAGGCCAACATCAAACTCAATGAAAAGAAACTTAAATCAATCCCACTGAAATCAGGGACAAGGCAAGGCTGCCCACTCTCTCCATACCTCTTCAACATAGTACTTGAAGTCCTAGCCAGAGCAATAAGACAACTCAAGGAGATCAAGGGGATACAAATCGGAAAGGAAGAGGTCAAAGTGTCACTATTTGCAGATGATATGATAGTATACATGAGCGACCCCAAAAATTCAACCAGAGAACTCCTCCAGCTGATAAACACCTTCAGCAAAGTGGCAGGATACAAAATCAACTCAAAAAAATCAGAAGCCCCCTGTACACCAAAGACAAAAGGGCTGAGAAAGAAATTAGGGAAACAACAACCTTCACAATAGCCACTAATAACATAAAGTACCTTGGGGTGACACTAACCAAGTAAGTGAAAAACCTGTTTGAGAAAAAACTTCAAGTCTCTGAAGAAAGAAATTGAAGAAGATCTCAGAAGATGGGAAGATTTCCTGTGCTCATGGATTGGTAGGATTAACATTGTGAAAACGGCCATCCTGCCAAAAGCAATCTACAAATTCAATGCAATTCCCATCAGAATACCAACTCAATTCTTTACAGACCTTGAAAAAAAGATTCTCAGCTTCAAATGGAGAAACAAAAAACCCAGAATCTCCAAAACAATCCTGTACAACAACAGATCATCTGGAGGTATCTCCATCCCCGATCTCAAGTTGTACTACAGAGCAATAGTAATAAAAACTGCAAAGTATTGGTATAAAAAAAAGGAGGATCGATGGAACCGCATAGAAGACCCAAAAATAAACCCACACACATATGAATACTCGATTTTTGACAAAGAATCCAAAACCATTCAATGGAAAAAAGACAGTATATTCAACAAATGGTGCTGGTCCAAATGGATGTCTACATGCAGAAAAATGAAAATAGATCCATATTTATCACCCTGCACAAAACTAAAGTCCAAGTGGATCAAAGATCTCAACATAAAACCAGATATTCTAAATCTGTTAGAAGAAAAAGTGGGGAAGAGCCTAGAACTCATTGGCACAGGAGACAACTTCATGAACAGAACACCAACAGCACAGGCTCTAAGAGCAACAATCAAATGAGATCTCATGAAACTGAAAAGCTTCTGTAAAGCAAAGGACACCGTCATCAAAACAAAACGACTGCCTACAGATTGGGAAAGAATCTTCACTAACCCTTTATCTGACAGAGGACTAATATCGAGTATATACAAAGAACTAAAGAAGCTGAAAAGCAGCAAACCAAGTAATCCAATTAAAAAATGGGGAACAGAGCTAAACAGAGAATTCTCGAAAGAGGAATATCGAATGGCAGAGAAACACCTAAAGAAATGCTCAACCTCATTTGCCATCAGGGAAATGCAAATCAAAACGACCCTGAGAGTTCACCTTACACCCATCAGAATGGCCAAGATGAAAAACTCAAGTGACAACACATGCTGGAGAGGTTGTGGTGAAAGGGGAACCCTCCTTTACTGTTGGTGGGAATGTAAACTGGTACAACCACTCTGGAAATCTATCTGGCGCTTTCTAAGACAATTAGGAATAGTGCTTCCTTAAGACCCAGCTATACCACTGCGAGGTATATACCCAAATTTTGCTCAAGTACACAAACGGGATACTTGCTCAACCATGTTTATAGCAGCTTTATTTGTAATAGTCAGAACCTGGAAACAACCCAGATGTCCATCAACGGAGGAATGAGTACAGAAATTGTGGTATTTTTACACAATGGAATACTACTCAGCAATCAAAAAGGAGGAAATTATGAAATTTGCAGGTAAATGGTGGGATCTAGAAAAGATCATTCTGAGTGAAATATCCCAGAAAGAGAAAGACAAACACGGTATATACTCACTTATATAGACCTATAAGATATGACAAACATAATGAAATCTATACACCTAAAAAAGATAATCAAGAGAGCGGACATGGGGTAAGATGATCAATCCTCATTTAGAAAGACAGATGGAATGTGCATTGAATGTATGACAGGAGTCTACTGAGCACATCTGAACGACTAACTAGCAGTGTTTTCAAAGCAGATACAAAGACTCATGATCAAACTTTAGGCAGAGTACAGGGAATCATATGAAAGAAGGGGAGTTAGTATGATGCGGAAAGGATAGGAGCTCCACAAGGACCAAATATATCTGGGCACAGGGTCTTTTCAGAGACTGACATTCAACCAAGGACCATGTATGAATATAACCTAGAACCTCTGCTCAGATATAGCCTGTGGTAGCTCAGTAACCAATTGGTTTCCCATAGTGAGGGGAACAAGGACTATTTCTAACAAGAACTCAATGACTAGCTCTTTGACCTCCCCACCCCCCAAGGGAGGAGCAGTCCTGTTAGGCTACAGAGGAGGGCTTCACAGCCAGTCCTGAAGATCCCTGATAAAACAGGATTGGATGAATGCGGAGGAGGTCCCCCCCTATCAGTGGACTTGGAAAGGGGCACGGTGGAGATGAGGGAGGGAGGGTGGGATTGAGAGGGAATGAGGGAGCAGGACAAGGCTGGGATACAGAGTTAATAAAATGTAACTGATAAGAAAAAAATAAAATTAAATAATAAAAAAATAAAAAAAATGGGCTAGGCATCAGTTGAAGTGTCACATCCTTTGATGGAAATAGGTATGGAGAAACAGAGGCAGCCCCTGAAATAGTAATCACAAGAATAGTCATAGCATTTTTCTAAGTTCTTCATCAACAAAACAAAGAAAACCGGTGATAGGTATATCAACAAAAATACAATTTCAATCACAACTACAAAATTAGAAACATTGTCACTGCTATAATTTATGTTTGTTTAACACACTGGGAGCCACATTCTGTTACAACAGGAGTAGTAGGATTGTTATAGCTGATACTCAGATGCCTAGCATCCAGGAATAAGAGAAGATTACAATGTTCATTTCCCTTTGAGCAATGCCCTGGATTCTTTACATAAAGAACAAATTCATATATTTTAACCATGGTGTGCGGTTTCAATTTTTATGCTTACTGAGCACAAAAGAAAACACACACTAGCCTAGCTGGATAAAGCAGTGGTGGCTCATGCCTTTGATCCCAGCACTCTGGAGGCAGGCACAGTGGGATCTCTGTGAGATTGAGGCCACCCTCATTTACAGAGCAAATGAGTTCTAGGACAGCCAGGGCTAAACAAGACAGAACTAAACAAACAAACAAAATCCCAGAAAACTGCAAATAACTTGGAGAATCTAATCGTTTTCTCAGTGCATTAAAATGACAACTCAGATTTCTATTCTACAAACTTCAGACCCTGAGTTAATCTGGGAAGAACATTACTTCGTGTGAAAGGTCATCTGGCACCGAGAAAAAGATATTTGAAATAAATGTCATTGCTTGACAGGATTCATTCATTACTACCTGACCTAGGACCCACGGAACAAAGAAATAAAGGAAATTACTCAATGTTAATTGAGTTGTGGAACCGTAATAGTGATTGTACATGTATAATAGAGATAAGAAGATAAGAAAAGCCTACATTGTTTAAGATAGGGTTGACAATGCAAAGACTTGTTCATTAGGTAGTAACAGAAAAAGCATTCCTAACTTAAAATCTCCAGGACAGGAGCAGTAAGTTCACTCACAAAAGGTGCTCAAGAGAAGTAAATTGACATTATTTATAAGAATTTGAAGAGACAGCATGAATGCAACCCATTGAATGAATGCCTGGCCCCTGACCTTGGGACCAAGCTGCATCTCACTTACCATGTTTTATTTTACTTGGACTCGCTTCTCATTCTAGCAAACTGCCGTTTGGAAATTTTAATTGCTAATGAAGATAATAATAGAATGCTTCCCTGAACCTGTTTCTAGCAAAGTGTAAAATTCCAAATTGGCCTACTGTTAGGATCCATGAAAGTTATAAATAGCAAATTTGGCAGAAAAGATAAATGCATTTTTCTTTCACATTTGCATATTGCTACAAAAAAGACTCAAAATAATTTTCACATATCTTCTTGTTAAGCAAATATATTTTAAAACATTATTACTGAGGAATATGGAAATAATATACACCCAATTATGCTTAGAAAAGAAGACTCAGTTTGGCAGAACACTGCGTCTAGAAGAGGTTTCCAAATTATTCTTAGCTACAATCCTGTGACATCTAATTATTCCTAAATTATCAAAGCATCCTAAACATAGGAGAAAGAATGTCCAGAAATCACTGAAGAATAAACCACTGAGGGAAGTATTACCAAAACTCTACATAAAAACGAATGTTATATTTAGTTACATTTATTCATCATTTAGTGATCATAAAGGATTGAAAATCCACTAGTAAACTATTGAAGACACAAAGACTTCAGTGAACTTTGACATGTAAATATAGAGTTTTGTGTTTATGATGCACTCCTGTTCATTAAAACTATGAAATTTAATACTACACATTATGATTGTTCTTCCACCAAGGTAGACTCTACAAATATTCTAACAATTTAGCAAGATCAAAATATTGTGGAATCTTCTTTATTCCTAATTTAGTTAAATAATTTTAATAAATTAGATCAAGCAATCCCTATAATAATAAAGAATTATACATTATATTTACGTAGCATAGGATTCTCCATTGCATACTTCTGTAATTTTAATGGTATCATCAGTAATAGTTTTTTTTTAAAAAGTCTTTTATTTTTATCTTAAGGAAAATGATAACTTGGGGTTTCAAATGTAGCTAGGTTAGAATGCTTGCTTAGAAGCCTTAATACGTGCTCTCACTGAATTCTAGGAAGTCTTTAATTTCTTTCTTTATTTCTTCCCTGACCCAGCTGTCATTGAGTAACAAGTTGTTCAGTTTCCATATGTGTGTAGGCTTTTTGATAATTCTGTTGTTGTTGAGGTCCCACTTTAGTTCATGGTGGTCTGATAGGAATTATTTTAATCTTCTTGTATCTGTTGAGTCTTGATTTGTGACTGACTATATGGTCTATTTTGGAAAAGGTTCCATGAGGTTCTGAGAAGAAAGTAAACTCTTTTGTGTTTGGGTGTAAGGTTTTGTAGGTGTCTGTTAAGTCCATTTGATTCATGGCCTTGTTAGAGATATTATTTCTTTGTTTAATTTTTGTTTTGCTGACCTGTCCTTTGTTGAGAGCTGGGATGTTGAAATATCCCACTATTAATGTGTGGGGTTTAAGTTTTATCAATATTTCTTTTACAAATGAGGGTGCCCTTGTATTTTGGGCATAGATGTTCAGAACTGTGATGTCTTCTTGGTGGAATTTTCCTCTGATGAGTATGAAGTGTCCTTCCCCATCTCTTTTGATTAATTTTGGTTGGAAGTTTATTTTATTAGATATTAGAATGGCTACTAGAGGTTGCTTCTTGGGTCCATTTGCTTAGAAAACCGTCTTCCAGCCCTTTACTCTCAGGTAATGTCTATCTTTGTGACTTAGGTGTGTTTCTTGCATGTAACAGATTTTTGGGTCTTGTTTACTCATCCTTTCTGTTAGTTTGTGTCTTTTTATTGGAAAATTGGGTTGAGAGAGATTAATGACCAGTGGCTGTTAGATCCTTTTATTTTGATGTTGGTGTGGTACTGTTTGTGTTCTTGGCTACTGTTAGTTTTGCTGTAGTAAGATTATTTATTTCCTGTGTTTTCCTGAATGTAGCTACCTTTCTTGGGTTGTATTTTTCTTTCTAATATATTTTGTAAGGCTAGATTTGCATGTAGGTATTGTTTAAATTTGTTTTTGTTGTTGAATATCTTGTTTTCTCCATCTATGATGACTGAGAGTTTTGCTGGGTATAGTAGCCTGGGCTGACATCTGTGTTCTCTTAGGGTCTGCATGATATCTGTCCTTTAGTGTATAATTCCTTCCTTTTGAGACCACTTGTAATAATGTGATATTTTCATGATACCTCTTGAAATTACATTTATTAAATGTATAAACATCTACATCTTGAAATAGCTAGGTTTCCATGAATTTTGGTTTTATTTTGCCAAGGAAAGTTAACTACGCATTCCTGGTTTTGCTAAATTTTATTTTAAATTTTTACATGAATTTATGTTTTGTGTATATGTCTATGGGTGCATACATATGGAGTTAAGGGGACAACTTGTAAGGGTCAGTTATTTTCTTTTATCTATACATATCATAAACTGAGATTGTTAAGCTTGGTGGGAAATGCCTTCATCTACTGAGGCATTTCACCAGTCTTCACCAAACGTCATCTTATCTTTTCCTGTGCATGTACTTAGAAGATAATTTTAGACAGTTTATTTTGTTGTTCAAGCCAATATAAACTTTGAGAAGGTGATGTTCAGTGTATGAGTATGTGAGTGAGTGAGTGAATGAGTGCAAGAAAACCAACCAAACAGATGAGACACAGGAAATCTTTAAGAAAGAGAAAGAAGCTAAGACTGTGCTAACAAGAAATTATTCTCACTAGAAAATGTTCTTCAAGTGAGTTTACTTTAGAGTAAATCTGCTATGTATTCAAATGTGACTATATATCCTCAAGTTCTGATCTTGCCTCTGCATTGAGCTATAGGTATGTTTTAATTAGGGTTTCTAATGCTGTGATTAAAACTCTTTGGAAAAAAAAACTTGAAGAGAACAAATGTTTATTTCATCGTACAACTCTCAGCTCATTGAGGAGGAACTCAGGATAGAACCTGAAAGCTAGAACTGAAGCAGAAGCATTGGAGGAGTGCTGCTCAGTATCTTGTTCATCCTGGCTCATTCATTTTGTTTTCTCTTATACTTGGGACCACCTGCTGAGGGATGGGGCTACCTACAGTGACATGAACTTCACACATCAGTCATTAATTAAGAAATTAACTGATAGATTTGCTTTAAAGACAATATTTTTTGTTGTTAAGAGGTATTTTTCCTAATTGTATCTTGTATCAAGTTGACAAAAACCAACCAAGGTATGTCTAAATCTCACCTTATCAATGAAGTCTACATTAAGCATTCTGTTTAACTTCATACATTTCAGGGATTTGTGATGTAGTGAAGTTATGATAGGTGCACCTGACAATGTATGAAAAACTGTGTTTATTTGCTGGCATGGTAGAAACTGGACAAGGTACTGTATGCCTGTAAACCCATCGCTTGGAAGAAAATTATACACAATCTGAGATTCACCTGTGCAGTTATATGAAAACAAAATAAGACAACAATAAACAAGACACAGAAGAGCAGTAAACAAAAATTCACAGAGACTGGGAGAGCATGTACAAGACCTAGCTCAAATTAGACAAAATCCTAGCATGGAGTAGGAGTTTAGCACAATGTCTCACCACTAGCTGAGGCACTGTCAGAATTTAATAGTACCTCAAAATAGAGAATAATTTGTCTTTAATGACCTGACCCATGGTAGGTCAACCACACTCCAGGACAGCCCACATTCCAAAGAGTAAGAAGGCAACACAAACTGGATTCACTGGGGAAAAATAAGAAAATTCAAATTTGGGAGAGTAAAAAGGTGAGCATGAGAGAGATCCCACGGTGGCAGTGACCAGTGAACACTCAGTGGGCTCCTACTGAGCATGGTGTGTGAGTAGCTGGAGCAGGTGACTATGGAACAATTGAGTGGCCATGCTGCTGACTGCAAAACAGCAGTGTCTGTGTTTCCCGGAGAACACTGGAACTATCCATCTTCCTGAAGAGGACTCCCAGGTTGTAAAGGCACATGATTCTAGGCTCTAATGCCTCAGTGCTTCCCAATTACTCACCATCCCAAAGAGTGCTCCTGAGTCCCAGAGGCACACTTCCTGAGGAGACTTACCTGAATCTCAGAGACACATGGTTCCAGGCTTCAGCCTACAACCCTACCCATCTTTACATGGAAACCAGCCAGGCCTCAGGATCATACAGGTTAAACCCATTCACACAACAGTTCACTGCCTCTAGGTCCAAATGGCACACATCCAGCAGAGTAGAGCTGCAGGCTATTTCTGGATATGCACCATCTGCCTCACGGCCCTACACACCAATCCCAAGGAGAGCTGCTGGACTTCAACCTCTGGCTCAGGGCTCTTCCTGCCTTTCTGAGAAGTCCAATGGGCACGAGAAACAACCAGCTATTACCAGGAACAAATAGATGACTAAAGGCCAGTGTACATAAGAAGAGGCAGGGCAATATGGTACCACCAGTAGGCAGCTATCATAACACAGCAAGCCCTGGATAGTCTAACACAGCTGAAACACATTAAATGACCTTAACCCTATACTTAAGAAAATGAGAAGAAACAAATAAATCCCTTACATAAATATATAAATATACAATCAAACTGCTATAGCAAATGAATAAAATTGTTAAAGACTTGAAAGTGAAAATAGAAACAATAAAGAAAACAAAAACCATGAGAATCTTGGATATGGAAAACTTAGGGAAGAGGATGGGAACTACAGAGGTAAGCATCACAAACTAGGATAATCTCAGGTATAGAACATACAATTGAAGAAACTGATAAATCTGTCAAAGAAAATATTAAGTCTAAAAAAAAAATCTTGACACAAAACATCCAAGCAATCAGAACACTATGAAAACATGAAACCAAAGAATAATAGGAATAGAAGAAAGAGAGTATTCTCAGTTCCAAGAAAATATTTTCAACAAAATCATAGAAGAAAATTTCAAAAACCTAAAGAAAGAAATGCCAATAAATATACAAGAGGTGTGCAGAACACCAAATAGATCAGACAAGAAGAGAAAATCCCTCCTAGTACATAATAAGCAAAACACTGAGTGTACAGAACAAAAAAGAATATTAAAAGCTGCAAAAAAAAGACCAAATAACATATAAAGGCAGACCTATCAGAGTCACACCTGACTTCTTAACAGAGACTCTAAAAGTAGAAGGGCCTGAGAAAATGTCTTGCAAGCCTTAAGGGAACATTGATGTCAGCTCAGACTACTATACCCAGCAACATTTTCAATCACCAAAGATGGAAAAAATATATTTCATGACAAAGCCAAATTTAAACAATATCTATGCACAAAACCAGCCCTGTAAAAGATAATAGAAGGAAAACTCCAATCCAAGAAGATTAACTACAAGAAAACACAAGAAATAAAATACTACACAACAGCAAAACCAAAAGAAAACAAACTCACAAGCATACCACCACAAACATCACAATAACTACAATCATTGGTCATTAATATCTGTCAACATCACTGGGTTCAATTCCTTAATAAAAAGAAACAGGTGACTCAGCACTGGGAATCCAGGATGGCGGTGCCAGGAGGACACTGTGTCTGAGGAGCAGGATGGCAATGTCAGTACAGCAACCAAGAGACCACACTTACCATGCAGGTCTGTACACCTGAGGTAATCTGTGGCAATTCCTTAACAACACCAAACATTCAGTGACCATACACAAAAAGATGAGGAGGCCTCCTTTAGGAAAAATCAGCTTCTGGCAAGGAGATTCTCCACACCACAGGATTCCAGGAAGCACCAGAAACTAACACTCAACAAGTAAGATAGCCCAGTGGGTAGAGGTCAGCGTAAAAGCTCAACCAGCAAAAGAAAGAGAAATATGGCATCTCCAGAACCAAGTTATCTAGGGGAAAGCAGCCCTGGACACCCCAGCATAAATGAAATTCAAGAATATGACCTAACATCTATACTTACGAAGAGGATAATAAAAGAAAAAAATGCATAAAGAACTAGAGGAAGAAAAAGTCAAACAGATTATGGCCATCCATAAAGAAACAAGGAAGATAAAGACAAACATATTATGGCTATCCTTAAAGAAATACAAGAAGTTGTAGCCAGTTTCTGGCCTTTAGTGACGAAATATTAAATCACTGAAAGAGATAAAAGAAACAGAGGATTGTTCAAATAAACAGCTGAAGAAATTGAAGGAAAATACAGTCAGATAGGTGAAGGAAATCAACAAAATGGCTCAACATCTGAAGATAAAATTGGAAAAATTAAAGAAAACACAAATGGAGGTAATTGTGGAGAAAGAGAACTTAGGGAAGAAAACAGGAACTACAGAGGTAAGCATAACCAATAGACTACAAGAGATGAAAGAAAGAATCTCAGGTGTGGAAGATACAATGGAAGAAATCAATGTATCCATGAAAGAAAATCTTAAATCTAAAAAATTCCTGACACAGACAGTCCAAGAAATCCAAGACAACATGAAAAGTCAAAACCTAAGAATAACAAGAATAGAGGAAAAAGAAGATTTCCTCATCCAAGGCCCAAAAAATATTTTCAACAAAATTATAGAAGAAAATTTCCCCAACTTAAAGGACAGGCATATAAGAATACAAGAGGACTACAGAACACCCAATAAATTAGACCAGGAAAGAAAATCCTCCTGTCACATAATAATCAAAACAGTAAGTATACAGAACAAAGAAAAAAAAATACTAAAAGCTGCAAGGGAAAAAGGTCAAGTAACATGTGATGGGAAACCCATAAAAATCACACCTGACTTCTCAAAAGAGACTATGAAAGCCAGAAATGCCTAGGCGAATATCATGGAGACTCTAAGAGAATACAGATGTCATGCCAGGCTACTATACCCAGCAAAACTCTCAGTCCTCATAGACAGAGAAAACAAGATATTCAATGACAAAAACAAATTTCAACAATACCTACCCACGAATCCAGTGTTACAGAAGATACAAGAAGGAAAAATACAACCCAAGAAAACTAACTACTTTCCAAAAAACTCAGGAAAATAATTAACCTCACTACAGAAAATCAAAAAGTACCCAAGCACACAAACACACTACCACAGCCAACATTGAAAGGATCTAACAGCAATTAGTCATTAATCTCTCTTAACATCAATGGACTCAATTCTCCAATAAAAAGACACAGACTAACAGTGAATGCATAAACAAGACCCAAATATCTATTGCATACAAGAAACACAACTAAGGTCGCACCTCGGCCTGGCTTCCTGTGTCTCGGGAGCTGCACCGGTCCCTCTTGGCAGGTCCCACACGCTCGGACCCGCCCCGGCAGCGCTGCCTCGTGCCCGAGGCACTGCGGCAGCCATCGCGCAGCCAGCCGGGAGCGCCACCGCGAGCCGGCCTTCCCCTCCGGCGTGGGAAAGGACGAGGCGCCCGGCGCGAGGCCCACCTGGCGACCCCTGCGCTCCGCCGAGCCGCGGGGCGAAAGCCGAGCCCACGTGGCGGGGATGCGCATTGGTGTCACACCCGGGCTCCACCGGCATGGCGGCCTCAGGCCTCCTCCGCGGCCGGGCTCCCTAACCTCTAGCTCTTCGGAGACTTGAAGGGCCTCCAGCCTGCAGCTCAGCCTCGCCCGCCGCCATCTGAGGAAAAGAACCAAGTGTGGGATGGTCTGTGTGCTGTGGTCTGAGTGCGGCTGCTGTGTGCTCTGAGGGGTTTCAGGCGAGTTCCAAAGTCGCAACAAGGAGATCATCCTATGATGTATGTGAAGGTGTATTCTATGAACTGAGAACTCTCTAAAGGACTTGCAACATTCCTTACATCTGTATACCTTCTTTCTGGGGTAAATTCTCTTATGCCTAGTGAGGCATGAAAAGCTGTTGAAACACATTCCAGTCTCTCTCCAGTAAACATTCTCTTATGTCTGGTTAAATCTCGCTTTTCTCAGCGCAGACCTAACTGCCTGGGGCCTGCAGCCACTGAGGCTGAGCCCCAAGTCCTTTATCGGCAAAGGCCAGCAGTACTGTGTCTCGGAGCCCCAGATTCACGCGCGGCAGCTGCACCATCCTCCCAGGGCCCGAGTCTGCTAGACGCCATACTAGCTCCGCAGGATCGCGATCACTGACGGTACGGCCCGCCCAATACCACAGTGACAGAGAATACACTATATACTCACCAAAACCAGACAGAAACGCCATACAAGCTAGACACACCAGGCGCTGGGCCTCCGAAGCTTGGAGAGCAAAGTAAAGAGACCCCAGGACTTCCCAGAAAGCATCTGGACTAGCAACCCAGTCTCCAGTTACAGCGGGACTTTCTAACCTGGCGGCGGAGCAGCACTGAGCTGGCGGGGCACATCAGCCCTCCAGTTTAAGACTAACCAGGGCCAAACCAGAGAACAGAAAGGCTGGTTACCCCGATTCCCACTGACGTGACCACCCTGAAATCTCCAGCTGCAGCAAGACCTCATAACCTGGCAGTGACAGCAGCACGGAACTGGCGGAGCACATCAAAGAAGCAGGGCCAAACCAGAGAGCAGACAGCCCAGATATGCCGATCTCTGCCAAGTGTCCTGCCTGTACAGCTAGTCCTCAGCATACGCTAAGGACACGGGACCTCTCTCAACTTCCTGAAGAATTCTCCAGACTCGAGAGAGAGACAGTACCAGTCTGATCGGCTGAATCCAAAAACAAACAGGGAAGGTCTCAGATAAGCCAATGGCCAGGGGTAGGCGAAAGAACATTTCCAACATAAATCAGGACATCATGACTTCACCAGCAAACCCCAAAATCGATGGATATTCCAATTCATCAGAAGCACAGGAAAATGACCTTAAAGCCATGCTTGCTCAATTATTTGAGGCTCATAAGGAGGAAATGAACAAATCTTTCAAAGAGATGGCCAGTAAATTGGAGGTAAAGAAAGAAGAAATAGACAAAACCCTTAAAGAAACACAGGCAAACATAGCCAAACAAATAGAGGCACAAGTAGAGAAGAAATTAGTGGCATACAAAAAGGAAATGAACAAAGAAATAGAGTCCATCGTAGAGAGACAGGAATCCAAATTCAAACACATAAAAGAAATGGTGCAAGGCATGAAAACAGAATTAGAATCAATAAAGAAAACACAAAGTGAGAAAACTCTTGAGCTGGAGAACTTGGAGAAAAGATCAGGAACCACAAAAGTAAGCATCACCAACAGAATACAAGAGATGGAAGAGAGAATCTCTGGAGCTGAAGACACACTTGCAGAAATTGATTCTTCTCTCAAAGAAAAAGTAAAATCAGAAAAATTCCAATCACAAAATATCCAAGAAATCAAGGATGCTATGAAAAGACAAAATCTAAGAATAATAGGAATTGATGAAAAAGAAGACTCCAGGCTCCAAGGTCCAGAAAATATTTTCAAAAAAATCATAGAAGAAAATTTTCCCAACTTAAAGAAAGAGATGTCCATAAATATACAAGAGGCCTACAGAACACCAAATAGACTAGACCAGAAAAGAAACACATCACGTCACATCATAGTCAAAACACTAAATCTACAGAACAAAGAAAAGATATTAAAAGCAGCAAGGGAAAAAGGCCAAGTAACATATGAAGGTAGACCTATCAGAATCACACCAGACTTCTCATCAGAAACTATGGAAGCCAGAAGGGCCTGGGCAAGCATCATGGAGACTCTAAGAGATCACAAATGTCAACCCAGACTACTATACCCCGCAAAGCTTTCAATCAACATAGATGGAGAAAACAAAATATTCCATGACAAAACTAAATTTACGCAATATCTATACAGCAAACCAACCCTACAGAAGATACTAGAAGGAAAACTCCAATCCAACGAAAACGAATTCACCCAAGAAAACAGGGCATACAGATAATATCCCAACAAAAATGAAAAGAAAATAAGCAATGAAACAAGGTAAGATCATCGAATCCATTACAAAAGGAACTAACATGCATTGGTCAATATTATCTATCAATATTAATGGACTCAACTCACCAATAAAAAGACACAGGCTAACAGAATGGTTACGGAAACAGGACCCAACATTCTGTTGCATCCAAGAAACACACCTATGCAACAAAGATAAACACTACCTCAGAGTAAAGGGCTGGAAAAATGTTTTTCAAGCAAATGGTTCCAGAAAACAAGCTGGAGTAGCCATCCTAATATCTAATAAAATAGACTTTCATCCGAAGTTAATCAAAAAAGATAAGGAGGGCCACTATATTCTCATCAAAGGAAAAATCCAACAAGAGGACATCACAATTTTGAATATCTATGCCCCAAATACAAGAGCACCTACATTCGTAAATGAAACAATATTAAAGCTTAAATCATACATTGATCCTAATACCTTAATAGTGGGAGACTTCAACACCCCACTCTCATCAAGGGACAGATCAACCAGACAGACACCAAATAGGGAAATGAAAGCACTCACAGAATCCCTAAATCAAATGGACCTAATAGATGTCTACAGATCTTTTCACCCAAACTCAAAAGAGTACACCTTCTTTTCAGCACCACATGGAACCTTCTCCAAAATAGACCATATAGTTGGTCACAAAGCAAGCCTCAACAGATACAAAAGGATTGAAATAATCCCTTGTATACTATCTGACCACCATGGACTAAAGCTGGACATCAACAACAACAGAAACAACAAAAAGCCGACACGCACATGGAAACTGAACAACTTACTACTCAATGACAGCTGGGTCAAGGAAGAAATAAAGAAAGAAATTAAAGACTTTCTAGAATTCAATGAAAATGAAGGCACAACAAACCCAAATTTATGGGACACATTGAAAGCAGTGCTCAGAGGAAAATTTATAGCACTAAGTGCCTACAAGAAGAAATCTGTAACATCACATACAAACAACTTAATGGCCCAACTGAAAAACCTAGAAAAAAAAGAAGCAGATACACCCAAGAGGAGCAGACGGCTGGAAATAATCAAACTAAGGGCAGAAATCAATCAATTAGAAACAAATAAAATTATCCAAAGAATCAATGAAACAAAAAGCTGGTTCTTTGAGAAAATCAACAAGATAGACAAACCGTTAGCCAAACTAACTAAAAAGCAGAGAGAAACCATACAAATCAGCAAAATCAGAAAGGAAAATGGGGACATAACTACAGACACTGAGGAAATCCAAACGATTATTAGGTCATACTACAAAAGCCTATATGGCACAAAATTTGAAAATCTAAATGAAATGGATAACTTTCTTGACAGATTCCATCTACCAAAATTAAGTCAAGATCAGGTAGAAAGACTGAATAGTCCTATATCTCCCAAGGAAATAGAAGCAGTCATTAACAGTCTCCCCTCCAAAAAAAGCCCTGGACCAGATGGCTTCAGCGCAGAATTCTACAAGACCTTCAAAGAAGTACTAACACCAATTCTCCACAAACGATTCCATAAAATAGAAACAGAAGGAACACTACCAAACTCATTCTATGAAGCCACAGTCACTTTGATACCTAAACCACACAAAGATCCAACAAAAAAAGAGAACTTCAGACCTATCTCTCTTATGAACATTGATGCAAAAATACTCAATAAAATACTTGCAAACCGAATCCAAGAACACATCAAAGATATCATCCACCATGACCAAGTAGGCTTCATCCCAGGAATGCAAGGGTGGTTCAACATACGGAAATCCATCAATGTAATCCACCACATAAACAAAATGAAGGAGAAAAACCACATGATCATCTCCTTAGATGCTGAAAAAGCATTTGACAAAGTCCAGCACCCATTTATGTTTAAAGTCTTGGAGAGATCAGGGATACAAGGCACATACCTAAAGATAGTAAAGGCAATATACAGCAAGCCTATAGCCAACATCAAACTCAATGGAGAGAAACTTAAATCAATCCCACTGAAATCAGGGACAAGACAAGGCTGCCCACTCTCTCCATATCTCTTTAACATTGTACTTGAAGTCCTAGCCAGAGCAATAAGACAACTAAAGGAGATCAAGGGGATACAAATCGGAAAGGAAGAGGTCAAAGTGTCACTATTTGCAGATGATATGATAGTATACATGAGCGACCCCAAAGATTCAACCAGAGAACTTCTTCAGCTGATAAACACCTTCAGCAAAGTGGCAGGATACAAAATCAACTCAAAAAAATCAGAGGCCCTCTTGTATACCAAAGACAAAAAGGCTGAGAAAGAAATTAGGGAAACAACACCCTTCACAATAGCCACTAACAACATAAAGTACCTTGGTGTGACTCTAACCAAGCAAGTGAAAGACCTATTTGAGAAAAACTTCAAGTCTTTGAAGAAAGAAATTGAAGAAGATCTCAGAAGATGGAAAGATCTCCCATGCTCATGGATTGGTAGGATTAACATTGTGAAAATGGCCATCCTGCCAAAAGCAATCTACAGATTCAATGCAATTCCCATCAAAATACCAACTCAATTCTTTACAGACCTTGAAAAAAAGATTCTCAGCTTCATATGGAGAAACAAAAAACCCAGAATCTCCAAAAGGATCCTGTACAACAACAGATCATCTGGAGGTATCTCCATTCCCGATCTCAAGCTGTACTACAGGGCAACAGTAATAAAAACTGCATGGTATTGGCATAGAAACAGAAAGGAGGATCAATGGAATCGCATAGAAGACCCAGAAATAAACCCACACACCTATGAATTCTCAATATTTGACAAAGAAGCCAAATCCATTCAATGGAAAAAAGACAGCATCTTCAACAAATGGTGCTGGACCAACTGGATGTCTACATGCAGAAAAATGAAAATAGATCCATATCTATCACCCTGCACAAAACTAAAGTCCAAGTGGATCAAGGACCTCAACATAAAACCAGATACTCTAAATCAGCTGGAAAAAAAAGTGGGAAACAGCCTAGAATTCATTGGCACAGGAGACAACTTCCTGAACAGAACACCAACAGCACAGGCTCTAAGAGCAACAATCAATAAATGGGACCTCATGAAACTGAAAAGCTTCTGTAAAGCAAAAGACACTGTCATCAAAACAAATAGACAGCCTACAGATTGGGAAAGAATCTTCACCAACCCTTTATCTGACAGAGGGCTAATATCGAGTATATATAAAGAACTAAAGAAGCAGAAAAGCAACAAACCAAGTAATCCACTTAAAAAATGGGGAACAGAGCTAAACAGAGAATTCTCGAAAGAGGAACATCGAATGGCAGAGAAACACTTAAAGAAATGCTCAACCTCATTAGCCATTAGGGAAATGCAAATCAAAACGACCCTGAGATTTCACCTTACACCCATCAGAATGGCCAAGATGAAAAACTCAAGTGATAGCACATGCTGGAGAGGTTGTGGAGAAAAGGGAACCCTCCTCCATTGCTGGTGGGAATGTAAACTGGTTCAACCACTCTGGAAGTCAATCTGGCGCTTTCTCAGACAACTAGGAGTAGTGCTACCTCAAGACCCAGCTATACCACTCCTAGGTATATACCCAAAATTTGCTCAAGTACACAACAAGGACATTTGTTCAACCATGTTCATAGCAGCTTTATTTGTAATAGCCAGAACTTGGAAACAACCCAGATGTCCATCAACGGAGGAATGGATACAGAAACTGTGGTATTTTTACACAATGGAATACTACTCAGCAATCAAAAAGGAAGAAATCATGAAATTTGCAGGCAAGTGGTGGGATCTAGAAAAGATCATTCTGAGTGAAGTATCCCAGAAGGAGAAAGACAAACTTGGTATATACTCGCTTATATAGACCTACAAGACATGATAAACATAATGAAATCTACACACCTAAAGAAGATAATCAAGAAAGTGGACACAGGCGAAGGTGATTAATCCTCATTTAGAAAGACAAATGGGATGTGCATTGAACTTATGACAGGAGTCTATCACAAAAGGCATCTGAAAGACTCTACCTAGCAGTGTTTCAAAGCAGACACTAAGACTCATAACCAAACCCTCGGCAGAGTGCAGGGAATCATATGAAAGAAGGGAAGTTAGTGTGATATGGAAAGGATAGGAGCTCCACAAGGACCAAATATATCTGGGCACAGGGTCTTTTCTGAGACTGACACTCAACCAAGGACCATCTATGGATATAACCTAGAACTTCTGCTTGGATGTGGCCTGTGGTAGCTCAGTAACCAAGTAGTTTTCCAAAGTAAGGGGAACACGGACTATTTCTAATAGGATCTCAAGGGCAGGCTGTTTGACCCCCACCCCAGGGGAGGAGCAGTCTGTTAGGCCACAGAGGAGGACTTTGCAGCCAGCCCTGAAGATACCTGATAAAACAGGGTCAGATGAAAGGGGAGGAGGTCCTCCCCTATCAGGGGACTTGGAAAGGGGCAGGGAGGAGACCAGGGAGGGAGTGTGGGGTTGGGGAGGGAATGAGGA
>NW_026596089.1:489018-519124 GCF_907164565.1 Psammomys obesus | reverse complement strand
GATGAAAAAGAAGACTCCAGGCTCCAAGGTCCAGAAAATATTTTCAAAAAAATCATAGAAGAAAATTTTCCCAACTTAAAGAAAGAGATGTCCATAAATATACAAGAGGCCTACAGAACACCAAATAGACTAGACCAGAAAAGAAACACATCACGTCACATCATAGTCAAAACACTAAATCTACAGAACAAAGAAAAGATATTAAAAGCAGCAAGGGAAAAAGGCCAAGTAACATATGAAGGTAGACCTATCAGAATCACACCAGACTTCTCATCAGAAACTATGAAAGCCAGAAGGGCCTGGGCAAGCATCATGGAGACTCTAAGAGATCACAAATGTCAACCCAGACTACTATACCCTGCAAAGCTTTCAATCAACATAGATGGAGAAAACAAAATATTCCATGACAAAACTAAATTTACGCAATATCTATACAGCAAACCAACCCTACAGAAGATACTAGAAGGAAAACTCCAATCCAACGAAAACGAATTCACCCAAGAAAACAGGGCATACAGATAATGTCCCAACAAAAATGAAAAGAAAACAAGCAATGAAACAAGGTAAGATCATCGACTCCATTACACAAGGAACTAACATGCATTGGTCAATATTATCTATCAATATTAATGGACTCAACTCACCAATAAAAAGACACAGGCTAACAGAATGGTTACGGAAACAGGACCCAACATTCTGTTGCATCCAAGAAACACACCTATGCAACAAAGATAAACACTACCTCAGAGTAAAGGGCTGGAAAAATGTTTTTCAAGCAAATGGTTCCAGAAAACAAGCTGGAGTAGCCATCCTAATATCTAATAAAATAGACTTTCAACCCAAGTTAATCAAAAAAGATAAGGAGGGCCACTATATTCTCATCAAAGGAAAAATCCAATAAGAGGACATCACAATTTTGAATATCTATGCCCCAAATACAAGAGCACCTACATTCGTAAATGAAACAATATTAAAGCTTAAATCATACATTGATCCTAATACCTTAATAGTGGGAGACTTCAACACCCCACTCTCATCAAGGGACAGATCAACCAGACAGACACCAAATAGGGAAATAAAAGCACTCACAGAATCCCTAAATCAAATGGACCTAATAGATGTCTACAGATCTTTTCACCCAAACTCAAAAGAGTACACCTTCTTTTCAGCACCACATGGAACATTCTCCAAAATAGACCATATAGTTGGTCACAAAGCAAGCCTCAACAAATACAAAAGGATTGAAATAATCCCTTGTATACTATCTGACCACCATGGACTAAAGCTGGACATCAACAACAACAGAAACAACAAAAAGCCGACACGCACATGGAAACTGAACAACTTACTACTCAATGACAGCTGGGTCAAGGAAGAAATAAAGAAAGAAATTAAAGACTTTCTAGAATTCAATGAAAATGAAGGCACAACATACCCAAATTTATGGGACACATTGAAAGCAGTGCTCAGAGGAAAATTTATAGCACTAAGTGCCTACAAGAAGAAATCTGTAACATCACATACAAACAACTTAATGGCCCAACTGAAAAACCTAGAAAAAAAAGAAGCAGATACACCCAAGAGGAGCAGAAGGCTGGAAATAATCAAAGTAAGGGCAGAAATCAATCAATTAGAAACAAATAAAATTATCCAAAGAATCAATGAAACAAAAAGCTGGTTCTTTGAGAAAATCAACAAGATAGACAAACCCTTAGCCAAACTAACTAAAAAGCAGAGAGAAACCATACAAATCAGCAAAATCAGAAAGGAAAATGGGGACATAACTACAGACACTGAGGAAATCCAAACGATTATTAGGTCATACTACAAAAGCCTATATGGCACAAAATTTGAAAATCTAAATGAAATGGATAACTTTCTTGACAGATTCCATCTACCAAAATTAAGTCAAGATCAGGTAGAAAGACTGAATAGTCCTATATCTCCCAAGGAAATTGAAGCAGTCATTAACAGTCTCCCCTCCAAAAAAAGCCCTGGACCAGATGGCTTCAGCGCAGAATTCTACAAGACCTTCAAAGAAGTACTAACACCAATTCTCCTCAAACTATTCCACAAAATAGAAATAGAAGGAACACTACCAAACTCATTCTATGAAGCCATAGTCACTTTGATACCTAAACCACACAAAGATCCAACAAAAAAGAGAACTTCAGACCTATCTCTCTTATGAACATTGATGCAAAAATACTCAATAAAATACTTGCAAACCGAATCCAAGAACACATCAAAGATATCATCCACCACGAACAAGTAGGCTTCATCCCAGGCATTCAAGGGTGGTTCAACATACGGAAATCCATCAATGTAATCCACCACATAAACAAACTGAAGGAGAAAAACCACATGATCATCTCCTTAGATGCTGAAAAAGCATTTGATAAAGTCCAACACCCATTTATGTTTAAAGTCTTGGAGAGATCAGGGATACAAGGCACATACCTAAACATAGTAAAGGCAATATACAGCAAGCCTATAGCCAACATCAAACTCAATGGAGAGAAACTTAAATCAATCCCACTGAAATCATGGATAAGACAAGGCTGCCCACTCTCTCCATATCTCTTTAACATTGTACTTGAAGTCCTAGCCAGAGCAATAAGACAACTAAAGGAGATCAAGGGAATACAAATCGGAAAGGAAGAGGTCAAAGTGTCACTATTTGCAGATGATATGATAGTATACATGAGCAACCCCAAAAATTCAACCAGAGAACTCCTCCAGCTGATAAACACCTTCAGCAAAGTGGCAGGATACAAAATCAACTCAAAAAAATCAGAAGCCCTCTTGTATACCAAAGACAAAAAGGCTGAGAAAGAAATTAGGGAAACAACACCCTTCACAATAGCCACTAATAACATAAAGTACCTTGGTGTGACTCTAACCAAGCAAGTGAAAGACCTGTTTGAGAAAAACTTCAAGTCTTTGAAGAAAGAAATTGAAGAAGATCTCAGAAGATGGAAAGATCTCCCGTGCTCATGGATTGGTAGGATTAACATTGTGAAAATGGCCATCCTGCCAAAAGCAATCTACAGATTCAATGCAATTCCCATCAGAATACCAACTCAATTCTTTACAGACCTTGAAAAAAAGATTCTCAGCTTCATATGGAGAAACAAAACACCCAGAATCTCCAAAACGATCCTGTACAACAACAGATCATCTGGAGGTATCTCCATTCCCGATCTCAAGCTGTACTACAGGGCAACAGTAATAAAAACTGCATGGTATTGGCATAGAAACAGAAAGGAGGATCAATGGAATCGCATAGAAGACCCAGAAATAAACCCACACACCTATGAATACTCAATATTTGACAAAGAAGCCAAATCCATTCAATGGAAAAAAGACAGCATCTTCAAGAAATGGTGCTGGACCAACTGGATGTCTACATGCAGAAAAATGAAAATAGATCCATATTTATCACCCTGCACAAAACTAAAGTCCAAGTGGATCAAGGACCTCAACATAAAACCAGATACTCTAAATCAGTTGGAAAAAAAGTGGGAAACAGCCTAGAACTCATTGGCACAGGAGACAACTTCCTGAACAGAACACCAACAGCACAGGCTGTAAGAGCAACAATCAATAAGTGGGACCTCATGAAACTGAAAAGCTTCTGTAAAGCAAAAGACACTGTCATCAAAACAAATAGACAGCCTACAGATTGGGAAAGAATCTTCACCAACCCTTTATCTGACAGAGGGCTAATATCGAGTATATATAAAGAACGAAAGAAGCAGAAAAGCAACAAACCAAGTAATCCACTTAAAAAATGGGGAACAGAGCTAAACAGAGAATTCTCGAAAGAGGAACGTCGAATGGCAGAGAAACACTTAAAGAAATGCTCAACCTCATTAGCCATTAGGGAAATGCAAATCAAAACGACCCTGAGATATCACCTTACACCCATCAGAATGGCCAAGATGAAAAACTCAAGTGATAGCACATGCTGGAGAGGTTGTGGAGAAAAGGGAACCCTCCTCCATTGCTGGTTCAACCACTCTGGAAGTCAATCTGGCGCTTTCTCAGACAACTAGGAGTAGTGCTACCTCAAGACCCAGCTATACCACTCCTAGGTATATACCCAAAATTTGCTCAAGTACACAACAAGGACATTTGTTCAACCATGTTCATAGCAGCTTTATTTGTAATAGCCAGAACTTGGAAACAACCCAGATGTCCATCAACGGAGGAATGGATACAGAAACTGTGGTATTTTTACACAATGGAATACTACTCAGCAATCAAAAAGGAAGAAATCATGAAATTTGCAGGCAAGTGGTGGGATCTAGAAAAGATCATTCTGAGTGAAGTATCCCAGAAGGAGAAAGACAAACTTGGTATATACTCGCTTATATAGACCTACAAGACATGATAAACATAATGAAATCTACACACCTAAAGAAGATAATCAAGAAAGTGGACACAGGCGAAGGTGATTAATCCTCATTTAGAAAGACAAATGGGATGTGCATTGAACTTATGACAGGAGTCTATCACAAAAGGCATCTGAAAGACTCTACCTAGCAGTGTTTCAAAGCAGACACTAAGACTCATAACCAAACCCTCGGCAGAGTGCAGGGAATCATATGAAAGAAGGGAAGTTAGTGTGATATGGAAAGGATAGGAGCTCCACAAGGACCAAATATATCTGGGCACAGGGTCTTTTCTGAGACTGACACTCAACCAAGGACCATCTATGGATATAACCTAGAACTTCTGCTTGGATGTGGCCTGTGGTAGCTCAGTAACCAAGTAGTTTTCCAAAGTAAGGGGAACACGGACTATTTCTAATAGGATCTCAAGGGCAGGCTGTTTGACCCCCACCCCAGGGGAGGAGCAGTCTGTTAGGCCACAGAGGAGGACTTTGCAGCCAGCCCTGAAGATACCTGATAAAACAGGGTCAGATGAAAGGGGAGGAGGTCCTCCCCTATCAGGGGACTTGGAAAGGGGCAGGGAGGAGACCAGGGAGGGAGTGTGGGGTTGGGGAGGGAATGAGGGAGCGGGATACAGCTGGGACACAGAGTTAACAAAATGTAACTAAAAAGAAAAATAAAATAAAAATAAAAAAATTAAAAAAAAAAAAAAAGAACCAAGTGTGACCCGCTAGGGAAAACTTTAATCCGGATAACCAACTGTGCAAACGAAGTCCTGGGTCATTAAAAAAAAAAAAAAAGAGTTAGAAAGCGAGTTGAGGCGAGAGGGAAACTTCCCAACAAATGTTATGGTTTGTTTCAAAATGCTTCCGTTTTAGGCGGCATGCTGACGCGCCTGAAATCCCAGCCCGGGAGGCAAAAGGATGGGAACCATTGCAAATTCGAGTCCAGAGTGGTGTATATAGTGAGTCGGGGGTACACGCAGGGAAAGATACTAGACCACACGGAGTTCGGGTTAGCCCTGAGGCTGGAGCAGGTAGAGCACCTCGCTGCGCGGGTATAGAGGGGGGGACGGTGCAGATTGGGTGGAAGTTTCCACGTTAGACCGCAACTCTCGGTCTCGAGCCACAGCGCGCTTCGCCGCGGACGCAGTTTCGGCGGGTTCGGTTTTCCCGCAGGAGCCCGGACCCGCCCGCTGCCTTCCTCACTGCGCGGGCGCATGCGCAGTCTCACTTACCCGGCATCGTAGCGGTGGGTCTCCTGTGTGCGGCTGTGGCTGTCCTGACTTGGGGCTTCCTCCGGGTCTGGAACTCGGCGGCGGGAATGAGATCTCCGGAGCAGGCGGGCCTGCCGAGAGCCGGAAGCCGGGCCCTTCTGGTGATCGCGCACCAGGACGATGAGGCCATGTTCTTCGCTCCCACGGTGTTAAGCTTGGCCCGCCTTGAGCAGCGAGTGTCCCTGCTCTACTTCAGCTCAGGTAGGAGATGATAGGTGGGTCGCTGGGAGCCGGGTTAGGGAGCTAACTGATCTCAATGGACTTATTCCAGAAAGGTTTTCTGCTGCGGGTAGTAGCTAAGTGAATATACCGAAGGTCCTTTCTCTGTGCTCATCACAGGCTGGGGAAAGAGCCGATTTCCCAGAGAAGTTGGGGAACCCTGAGCGAATTCCACTCTTCCCTAGCCAAACTAAGGAGCAAAATAGTTCATCATTGGTTCTGTTCAGTGCCTGCATGTTCCTTTGGGAACTGCGGTTCTACTGGATGGGCTTTTGGTGTCCGTGCAAGCCTAGTTTCACCAATATTGGGATTACAAGCATGAACTCCTCCTGTGCCTGACCTGTTATCCTGAGGAACCATCTATTTGTAGAAAGATCAAACATAGTCCTGCACCAAACAATCTGAGCAATATGTCTGTTCAACCCACCAAGTTTCTGTCCTAATAATAGCAAAAGACGTTCCTGCTGCTTTTAAATCCATTTTGTGGTACAAAGATGCATATGTCAAATTGGAAGGTTTTTGTTGTTTGTTGTTTTGTTTTGTTTTTATTTCAGACGAAGACAGACACTACATTTATAGATAAATTTAGAATTTCAGCTCCACCCATCTTTTATTTAAACTCTTCAAAAATAAGACTCATGTCATGATACAGACAAAAATAAACAAGAAAACTGTGATACCTAAATATGACTGAACTTTATCAAATTATACCTCAATAAAGCTGATTTTCAAAAAAAAAGAAAAGAAACACAACTAAGTAAAAAAAGTTAGATATTACCTGAGGATAAATAGCTGGAAGACAGGTTTTTAAGCAAATGGACCCAAGAAGCAAGCAGGAGTAGCCATTTTAATATCTGATAAAATAGACTTTCAACCAAAATTAATAAAAAGAGATGGGGAAGGACACTTTGTAGTCATCAAGGGAAAATTGTGTCAGGAAGACATCACAATCTGAACATCTATGCCCCAAATACAAAGACACCCACATTTATAAAAGAAACATTAACAAAACTTAAACCACACAGAGATCCACACACATTAATAGTGGGAGACTTCAATACCCCACTCTCACAAAAGATAGGTCAAAAAAATAGAAATTAAACAAAGAAACAATATCTCTAACAGAGGTCATGAATCAAATGGACCTAACAGACATCTATAGAACTTTACACCCAAACACAAAAGAATTTACCTTTTTCTCAGCACCTCATGAAACCTTCTCCAAAATAGACCTTATGGTTGGTCACAAAGGAAGCCTCAACAGATGAAGCTTGAATATTGTTCCAATTTTAGTATATGTGCTGCCGAAGCGAGCACGAAGCTTGAATATTGATATAATCCCTTGTACCTCTCTGATCACCATGGACTAAAGCTGGACCTCAACAACAACAGAAATAGAAAAAGCCTATACACACATGGAAACTGAACAACTCGCTATTAAATGACAGCTGGATCAGGGAAGAAATAAAGAAAGAAATTAGTCTTCCTGGAATTCAGTGAAAATGAAACCACAATATACCAAAATTCATGGGACACAATGAAAGCAGTGCTAAGATGAAAGTTCATGACATTAAGTGCCTTCAAGGAGAAATTTGAAACACCTCATTCAAGTAACTTAATAGTTCAACTAACCTAAAAGCCATAGAAAAGAAAGCAGACACATGAAAACGGAGTGGAAAGCTGGAAATAATCAAACTAAGAGCTAAAATCAGTAAATTAGAAACAAATAAAACATTTCAAGAATCAATGAAACCAAGAGCGGGTTCTTTGAGAAAATCAACAAGATGGACAAATCCTTAGCCAAACTAACTAAAAGGCAGAGAGGAACTATCCAAACTGACAAAATCAGAAAAAGAAAAGAGGACATAATAACAGGCACTGAGGAAATCCAAACAATCATTAAGACTTACTTCAAAAGTCTATATGCCACAAAATTTGAAAATCTAAATGAAACGGACAATTTTCTTTACTGATTCCACTTACCAAAGCTGAATCAAAACCAAGTAAATCAATTAAATAGTCCTATATCTCCTAAAGAAATAGGAGCGGTCATCAAAAGTCTACCATACAAAAACAGCCCAGGGCGAGAAGGTTTCAGTGTAGAATTCTGCCAGAGCTTCAAAGAAGAGCTAACTCCAGTTTTCTTCAAAATATTCCA
The DNA here is from genome assembly GCF_907164565.1 of Psammomys obesus. Taxonomy (NCBI): domain Eukaryota; kingdom Metazoa; phylum Chordata; class Mammalia; order Rodentia; family Muridae; genus Psammomys; species Psammomys obesus. Next base: position 511,074 of record NW_026596089.1, on the reverse strand, counting down.
CTAATAGAAACAGAATGAACACTACCAAATCCTTCACTGAAGCCACAGTAACCTTGGTACCTAAACCTCACAAAGACCCAACAATGAAAGAGAATATCAGGCCAATCTCCTTTATGAACAGTGATGCAAAAATACTCAAAAAAAAAAAAAAAACTTGCAAAGCCTCAACAGATACAAGAAAATTGAAATAGTCCCCTGTATTCTATCTGACCACCATGGACTATAGCTGCATCTCAACAACAATAGATATATCAAAAAGCCTATGCACAGGGAAACTGAATAAGTTGCTACTCAATGACAGCTGGGTTAAGGAAGAAATAAAGAAAGAAATTAAAGACTTCCTAGAATTCAATGAAAATGAAGGTACAACATACTCTTATTTATGGGACACAATGAAAGCAGTGCTCAGATGAAAATTCAGTGCACTAAGTCCCTTCAAGAAGAAATTTATAACATGTCATACAAGCAATTTAATGGCCCAACTGAAAGCCCTAGAAAACAAATGAAGCAGATCCACCTAAGAGGAGCAGATGCCTGGAAATAATCAAACTCAGGGCTAAAATGAATCAATTAGAAAGAAATAAAACTATTCAAAATAAATCTATGAAACCAAGAGCTGGTTCTTTGAGAAAAACAACAAGATGGACAAATCCTTAGCCAAACTAACTAAAAGGCAGAGAGGAACTATCCAAATCAGCAAAACCAGAAATGAAAAGGGGGATATAACTACAGACCCTGAGGAAATCCAAATAATCATTATGTTGCACTACAAAAGCCTATATGCCACAAAATTTGAAAATCTAAATGAAATGGACAATTTTCTTGATAGATTCCACTACCATAATTAAATCAAAATCAGGTAGAAAGATTGAATAGCCCTATATCCCCCAAGGAAATCGAAACAGTCATCAACATTCTTCCTTCCAAAAAAAAAAAAGACTCGTGGGCCAGATGGTTTCAGCACAGAATTCTACCAGACCTTCAAAGAAGTGCTAACCCCAATTCTCTTCAAACTATTCTACAAAATAGAAACAGAAGGAACATTACCAAACTCATTCTATGAAGCCACAGTCCCCCTGATACCTAAACCACACAAAGACCCAACAAAAAAAAGAGAACTTCAGATTTATCTCTCTTATGAACATTGACGCAAAAATACTCAATAAAATACTTGCAAACCAAATCCAATAGCACGTAAAAGATATCATTCACCATGACCATGTATGCTTCATCTCAGGCATGCAACAAGGGTGTTTCAGTATACAGAAATACATCAATGTAATCCACCATATAAACAAACTGAAGGAGAAAAACAACATGATCATCTCCTTTGATGCAGAAAAATCATTTGGCAACATACATCATCCATTCATGTTTAAAGTCTTTGGATCGTCAGGAACACAAGGCACATAGCTAAACACAGTAAAGGCAATATACAGCAAGCCTATAGCTAACATCAAACTCAATGGAGAGAAACTTGAATCAATCCCACTGATATCAGGGACATGGCAATGCTGCCCATTCTCTCCATATCTCTTCAACATAGTTCTTCAAGTCCTAGCTAGGGCAATATGACAAGTAATGGAGATCAAGGGGATACAAATTGGAAAGGAAGAGGTCAAAGTTTTCCTATTCACAGATGATATGACAGTATACATGAGTGAAAATTCAACCAGAGAACTCCTTCAGCTGATAAACACCTTCAGTAAAGTGGTTGGATACAAAATTAACTCAAAAAAAAAAAATCAGAATCCCTCCTGTATATCCATGAAAAAGTGCCGAGAAAGAAATCAGGGAAACAATAACCTTCACAATAGCCACCAATAACATAAAATATCTTGGGGTTACTTAAACCAAGCAGGTGAAAGACCTGTTTGAAAAAAAACTTCAAGTCTCTGAAGAAATAAATTAAGGAAGATATCAGAAAACAGAAAGATCTCCCATGATCATAGATCGGTAGGATTAACGTAGTGAAATTGGCCATTCTGCCAAAAGCAATCTACAGCTTCAATGCAATTCACATCAAAATACCAATACAATCCTTTACAGAACTTGAGAGAAAATTACTCAACTTCATATTGAGAAACAAAAAACCCAGGATCTCCAAAATGATCCTGTATAACACATCATATGGATGTATAACCATCCCTGATCTCAAGCTGTACAACAGAGCAATAGTAATAAAAACTGCATGGTATTGTCATAGAAGCAGAATGGTGGATCAATGGAACCGAATAGAAGACCCAGAAATAAACCCACACATGTATGAATATTTGATTTTTGACAAAGAAGCCAAAACCGTTCAATGGAAAAAAGACATCTTCAACAAATTGTGCTGGTCCAACTGGAAGTCTACATGTAGAAAAATGCATATAGATCCTTATTTATCATCTGCACAAAACTAATGTCCAAGTGAATCAAAGACTTCAACATAAAACCAGATACACTAAATAAGTTAGAAGGAAAAGTGTGGAAGAGCATTGAACTCATTGGCACAGGAGACCACTTCCTGAAAAGAATACCAACAGCATAGGCTCTAAGAGCAACATTCGATAAATGGGACCTTATGAAACTGAAAAGCTTCTATAAAGCAAAAGATATATTCATAAGAACAAAATGACAGCCTATAGACTGGGAAAAGATCTTCACCAACCCTACATCTGACAGAGGGCTAAAATCCAGAACATATAAAGTAATAAAGAAATTAAAAAGGAATAAATCAAGCAATCCAATTTAAAAATGAGGTATGGAGCTAAACAGAAAATTCTCTGTAGAGGAATATAGTATGGCAGAGAATCACCTAAAGAGATGTTCAACGTCCTTAGCCGACAGAGAGATGCAAATCAAATCGAATGTGACATTTCATTTTACACCCATCAGAATGGAGTGACAGCACATGGTATAGAGGTTGTGGAGAAAGAGGAACCCTCCTCCATTGCTGGTGGGAATGTAAACTTGTACAACCACTCTGGAAATCAGTCTGGTGCTTTCTCGGACAATGAGTCATAGCACTTCCTCAAGATCCAGCTATACCACTCCTAGGCAAATATCCAAAAGAAGCTCAAGTATACCACAAGGACATTTGCTCAACCATGTTTGTAGCAGCTATATTTGTAATAGCCAGAATGTTGAAACAAACCAGATGTCCATCAATGGAGGAATGGATACAGAAATTGTGGTACTTTTACACAATGGTATACTACTTAGCAATTAAAAAGAAGGAAATCATGAAATTTGCAGGCAAATGGGATGGGATCTAGAAAACATCATCCAGAGTGAATTATCCCAGGAGCAGAAAGACACACAGAGTGTATACTCACTTATATAGACCTGTAAGAGAGGATAGACATACTAAAATATGTACACCTTAAGAAGATAAGCAAGAAAGAGGACCTAGAGTAATATGATCAATCCTCACTTAGAAAGACAAATGCGATGGACAGGGGAAGTAGGAGAATAGAAGTAAGAACGCAGAAGCCTACTGCAGAGGGACTCTTAAAGATTCTACCTAGCAGTGTATTGAGCATATGTGGAGATTCATAACCTAAACTTGGGCAGAGTGCAGAGAATCATATGAAAGAAGGGGGAATAATTATTACCTAGAGAGGACAGGAGCTCCACAAGGAAAAATATATATCAGCACACGGGGGCTCTCAATGAGACTGTTTCTCCAACCAAGGACCATGTATGGATATAACCTAGAACTTCTGCTCAGATGTAACCCCATGGTAGCTTAGTAACCAAGTGGACTTCCCTAGTAAGGGGAAGAGGAACTATTTCTGACATGAAATAAATGACTGGCTTCTTTATCCTCCCCCCCCCCCCCGAGGGAGGAAAAGTCTTGCTAGGCCACAGAGGAGGACTTGGCATTCATTCCTGAAGATACCTGATAAGCTAGGATCGGAAGGAAGGGGAGAGAACCTCCCGTATCTGTGGACTTGGAAAGGGGCAGGAAGGAGATGAGGGAGGGAGGGTGGGATGGCGAGAGAATGTGGGAGTGGGCTATTACTGGGATACAAAGTAAATAACCTGTGATTAATATAAAAAAATAAAAATTAAAAAAAAATACTTGCAAACCAAATACAAGAGCACATCAAAGATATCATCCACTATGACCAAGTAGGCTTCATCCCGGGTATGCAGGGGTGGTTCAATATATGGAAATCCATCAATGTGATCCACCATATTAACAAACCAAAAGGAAAAAAAAACACATGATAATCTCCTTAGATGCTGAAAAAGCATTTGACAAAATCCAACATCCATTCTTGTTTAATGTAATGGAGAGATCAGGGATACAAGGCACATACCTAAACATAGTAAAGGCAATATATAACAAACCTATAGCCAACATCAAACTAAACGGAGAAAAACTTAAAGCAATCCCACTGAAATCAGGGACAAGACAAGGCTGCCCACTCTCTCCATATCTCTTCAACATAGTTCTGGAAGTTTTTGTAGAGCCATAAAAAAGTAAAGGAGATCTAGGTATACAAAACGGAAAGGAAGAAGTCAAAGTATCACTATTTGCAGATGATATGATAGTATACCTGAGTGACCCCAAAAATTCTACCAGAGAACTGCTATAGCTGATAAACACCTTCAGCAAAGTGGCCGGATACAAAATTAGCTCAAAAAAAATCAGTTTCCTTCCTGTATACAAAAGACAAAAGGGCTGAGAAAGAAATCAGGGAAACAATACCACTCACAATAGCCAAAACGGACATAAAGTACCTTGGTGTGACCCAAACAAAGCAAGTGAAAGACTTGTATGAAAAAAATTTTTAAATCTCTGAAGAAAGAATTAGATTTCAGAAGATGGAAAGATCTCTTATGCTCATGGCTTAGTAGGATTAACATAGTAAAAATGACCATCTTACCAAAAGCAATTTACAGATTCAATCCAATTCCTATCAAATTACCAACACAATTCTTTACAGACCTGGAAAGAAAAATTCTCAACTTATATGGAATAACAAGAAACCCAGAATTGCTAAAACAATCGTCTACAAGAAAAGATCTTCTGGAGATATCTCTATCCCTGGTCTCAAACTGTACTGTATAGCAACAGTAATAAAAACTGCATGGTACTAGTATAGAAATAGAATGGTGGATCAACAGAATCGAATAGAAGCCCCAGAGCTAAACCCATACACTTATGGACACCTGATTTTTACAAAGACGCCAAAACAATACACTGGATAAAGATAGCATCTTCAACAAATGGTGCTGGTCTAACAGAATGTTTACATGTAGAAAAATGAAAATAGATCCATACTTATTACCCTGCACAAAACTAAAGTCCAAGTGGATCAAAGACCTCAACATAAATCCAGACACACTAAACCTTTTAGAGGAGAAATTGGGGAAGAGCCTTGAACAAATTGGATAGGAGACACCTTCGTGAAGAGAACACCAACAGCATACATAGGCTCTAAGATCAACAGTCAATGAATGGGACCTCATGAAACTGAAAAGCTTCTGTAAAGCAAAGCGCACTGTTGTCAGAACAAAACGACTGTCTACAGATTGGGAAAGGACCTTCACCAACCCTATATCTGACAGAGGGTTATTATCCAATATATATAAAGAACTAAAGAAGTTAAAAAGCAACAAATCAAGTTATCCAATTAAAATATGGCGTACAGAGCTAAACAGAGAATTCTCAACTGAGGAATACAGAATGACAGAGAAACACTTAAAGAAATGCTCAATGTCCTTAATCATCAGGGAAATGCAAATCAAAACTTCCTTGAAATTTTACCTTAGGCCCATCAAAATGGCTAAGACAAAAAACTCAAGTGACAACACATGCCAGAGAGGATGTGGAGAAAGGGGAACTCTCTTCCGTTGCTGTTGGAAATGTAAACTTGTACAAACACTTTGGAAATCAATTTGGTGCTTTTCTCAGACAATGAGGAATAGTTCTTCCTCAAGATCCAGCTATACCATTCCTAGGCATTCAATATCCTAGGATATTCAAAATATCCTCAAATACACAAGGAAGTTTGTCATTCAACTGTGTTCGTAGCGGCTTTATGTGTAATAAACAGAATCTGGAAACAGCCCAGATGTCCCTCAACTGAGGAATGGTTCCAAATTGTGGTACATTTACACAAGGAAATACTACTCAGCAAATAAAAATAAGGAAATCATGAAATTTGCAGGCAAATGTTGAAATCTAGAAAATATCATCCTGAGTGAGGTGTCCCAGAAGCAGAAAGACACACATGGTATATACTCCCTTATAAGTGGATACTAAACATATAATACAGGATAAACATACTAAAATCTGTACACCTAAAGAAGCTAAGCAAGGAGGCGGACCCTAGGTAAGATGATCAATCCTCACTCAGAAAACAAATGGGATGCACATTGGAAGGAGAAAAAAATAGGAAACAGGACAGGAGCCTACCACAGAGGGCCAATAGAAGACTTTACCCAGCAGTGTATCAAAGCAGATGCTGACACTCATAACCAAGCCATGGGCAGAGTGCAAGGAATCTTACGAAAGAAAGGGGAGATACAAAGACCTGGAGAGGACAGGAGCTCCACAAGGAGAGCAACAGAACCTATATATCTGGGCACAGGGGTCTTTTCTGAAACTGATACTCCAACCAAGGACCATTCATAGGTATGAATCCCTGCTCCGCTGTAGCCCATTGCAGCTCAGTATCCAAGTGGGTACCTAGTAAGGGGAAGAAGGACTGTCTCTGACATGAACTCAGTGACTGGCTCTTTGACCACCCTTCCCCGAGGGGAGAACAGCCTTGCCAGGCCACAGACAAGGATAGTGCAGCCAGTCCTGATGAGATCTAATAAACTACAGTCAGATGGAAGGGGAGGAGGACCTCCCTTATCAGTGGACTTGGAGAGGGCCATGGGAGGAGATGAAAGAGGGAGAATGGAATTGGGAAGGAATGAGGGAAGGGGGCTACAACTGGAATACAAAGTGAATAAATTGTAATTAACATAAAACATAAAAATTTAATTAAAAGATAAACTGAATAGAAAAATGATAACAGATGTCATGATTTCCTTTTTTTTATTGCTGAGTAGTATGCCATCATGTAAATGTACCACCGTTTCTGTATCCATTCCTTTGTTGAGGGACATCTGGGTTTTTTCCAGATTTTGGCTATTATGAATAAAGCTGCTATGAAAATGGTTGAACAAATGTCCTTGTTGTACACTTGAGCATATTTTGGATATATGCCTAGGAGTGGTGTAGCTGGATCTTGTGATATTACCATTCATAATTGTCTGAGAAAGCACCAGATTGATTTCCAAATATTTTGTACAAGTTTACAATCCCACCAGCAGTGGAGGAGGATTCCCTTTTCTTCATATACTCTCCAAGTATTGTCACTTGAGTTTTTGATCCTAGCCATTCTGATGGTTATAAGGTGAAATCTCAGGGTTGTTTTGATTTGCATTTCTCTGATGACTAAGGACTTTGAACATTTCTTTAAATGTTTCTCTGCCATTAGATATTTCTCTATTGAAAATTCTCTGTTTAGCTTTGTACCCCATTTTTTAATTGGATTACTTGATTTGTTGCTTTTTAACTTCTTTAGTTCTTTATATTTTCTGGATATTAGCCTTCTGTCAGATGTAGGGTTGGTGATGACCCTTTCCAAGTCTGTAGGCTGTTGTTTTGTTCTCACCTCAGTGTCCTTTGTTTTATGAAGCTTTTCAATTTCATGAGGTCTCATTTATTTATTGTTGCTCTTAGAGCCTGTGCTGTTGGAGTTCTGTTCAGGAAGTTGTCTCCTGTGCTAGTGAGTTCAAGGCACTTCCCCACCATATCTTCTAACAGATTTAGGTTCCACACAATTTTAAACGAGAATAAAATGTTCTAGTTACAAAATCCTCCGATGATGCATACTTAATGTTTATAACATCATTTTTAAATTTACATATACCTTATAAAATGGCTTTCAAAAATCATAACAAATTTGGCTACACAGGAAAGACTGATAGTAAGAAGATGGAAGAAATGAAAAAGGAAGAACATATAGGTTTTACTTCTCACTTTGTGAAGTGTGTTCAGAAAGTGAGCTGAATGGAGCCATGGGAATTATTGTCAACATCTGTATATAATAGAACCCCTGCACAGATGTAGCCCATGGCAGCTCAGTCTCCAAGTGGCCTCCCTAGTATAGGGAATAAGTACTGTCTCTGGCATGAACTTAGTGGCCTGCTCTTTGATCATCTTCTCCTGAGGAGGGAGCAGCTGTACCAGGCCACAGAGGAAGACAGTGCAACCAATCCTGATGAGACCTCAGAGGCTAGGGTCAGAGGGTAATGGAGGAAGACCTCCTTTATCAGGAAACTTGAGAAGGGGAATTGGAGGTGATGAGGAAGGGAGGGTAGGTTTGGGACAGGACTCGGGAGGGAGCTATAGCTGGGATACAAAGTGAATAAACTGTAATTAATAAAAAATGAATTTAAAAATAAAAACACTAACAGATATCATGAATCCAGTGGTTCTAACAGATACTTACAGAAGTTTGCACCCAAACACAAAACAATATACCTTATTTTTCAGCATCCACAAATCTGTATCCAAAATTGACTATATAGTCAGTCACAAAGCAAGCCTCAAAAGCCACAAGAGACTAAAATAACCCCTTTATCTTATCAGAACACTATGCATTAAAGTTGGAACACAACAACAATAGAAACAACAGAAAGCCTACAAACATGAAAACTGAACAACTCTCTTGAACAACTCTACTCAGTGACCACTAGGTCTGCACAGAAATAAAATTAAAGACTTTCCAAAATTCAATGAAAATGAAAGCACAATATACCAAACTTATGGTACACAATGAAAACAGTGTTAAGAGAAAAGTTATTTTTTTTTTAAAATAATTTTTTATTTTTATAATAATTATACGCTATTCACTTTGTCTCCCAGCTGTGGCCTCCTCCCTCATTCCCTCCCAATCCTATCCTCTCTCTCTCATCTCCTCCCATGACCCTCTCTAAGTCCACTGATGGGGAGGTCCTCCTCCCCTATCCGACCTTAGCCTATCAGGTCTCATTAGGACTAGCTGCATTGTCTTCAGCACTAAGTGCCTTCATTAAGAAATTCTGAGAGATCACATACTAGCAGCTTAACAGCATACCTGAAAGCTCTAGAAAAGAAGCAAACACACACAAGAGGACTAAACAAAAGCAAATAATTAAGCTCAGGGCTGAAATCATTAAAGTAGAAACAGAGACAATACAAAGAATCAACAAAACTAAGTGTTGTTTCTTTGATAAAAATATAAAAAAATAGCCAAACTAAGTAAATGTCAAATAGACATTGCCCAATCAACAACAACAAAAGAAATGAAAAGGGTGACATAACAACAGACAAGGAGGAAATCCAAAGAATCATTAAGCCTTACTTTAAAAGCCTGTATGCTACAAAATTGGATAATCTAAATAAATAGATATTTTCTTGATTGATTCTACTTACCAAAGACCAGATAAACAAGTGAAACAGTATTATTTCCCCTAAGGAAACAGAAGCATTTGTTCAAAGCTCCCCCCCCCCCCGACAAGTCAGGGCCACATGGTTTTAGCATAGAATTCTACCAGACTTTCAAAGAATATCTATACTTTTCAAACTATTCAATGAAACAGAAACAGAAAAAACACTGCCAACCTTATTCTACGAAGCCACCGTCACTGTGATACCTAAACAACACAAAGAACCAAAAAGGAAGAGAATATCTGACCAATCTCTCTTATGAAGGTTGATGCAAAAATTCTCAGTAAAATACTCGCAAACCAAATTCAAAAACACATCAAAAATGACATCTTCCATGATCAAGGAGGCTTCATCCCAGGGATCCATCAAACTATTCCACCACAAAAACAAACTAAAACAAAAAGCACATGGTCATCTCATTAGATGTTGAAAAAGTCTTTGACAAAATCCAACATCTCCTTATGATACTATTCTTGGAGAGACCAGGGATTCAAGGCACACACCTAAATACAATAAAAGCAATATACAGCAAACCTATAGTCAACCTAAAATTAAATGGAGAGAAACTTAAGGCAATTCCACTGAAATCAGAAACAAGATAAAGCTGCCCACCCTCTCCATATCTCTGCAATACAGTGCTTGAAGTCCTAGCTATAGTAATAAGACATCTAAAGAATACAAAATTGAAGAAAGATGTCAAAAATATCTGTTCACATATAATAGTATACACAAGTGAACCCCAAAATTATATCAGAACTACAGCTGATAAATGCATTCATAAAAGTGGCAGGTTATAAATTTAACTAAAAAAATCAGTAACCCTCTTATATACAAATAATAAATGAGCAGAGAAAGAAATTAGGGAAATAACATCCTTCACAATAGTTACAAATAATATAAAATACCTTGGGGTAATTCTAACCAAGCAGGAAAAGACTTCTATGACAATTTCAAGTCTCTGAAGAAAGAAATTGAAGATGATACCAGAAGATGGAAAGATCTCCCATTCTCATGGAACAGTAGGACTAACATAGGAAAACTCGGCATCTCATTAAACAGTCTATAGATTCAATGCAATTCCCATCAAATTTTCATCACAATTCTTTACAGACTTTGAAAAAGCAATTCCCTAATTCATATGAAAAAAATAGACATACAGGATATGTAAAATTTTTATTTTTACAGTAAAAGTGTTTCTAGAGATATTGCCAATCTCTTATTTTAATCTGTTTAACAATCCAATAGCAATAAAAACAACGTGGTATCGGCATAAAACCACACTGAATCTATCAATGGAATCAAATAGAAGACTCAGAAATACACACACACACACACACACACACACACACACACACACACACATCAATGGACACTTGATTTTTGACAAAGAAGCCAAACCTATAAAATAGGAAAAAAAAAATGGCATGTTCAACAAATGTTGCTGATGAAACTGGATGTCTGCATGCAGAAGAATTCAAATAGATCCATATTTATCACCCTGCACAAAAGTAAAGTCCAAGTGGATCAAAGACCTTAATATAGAACCGATACACTAACTCTAATAAAGGAGAAAGTTGGAAATAGCATTGAACTCATTGTAAGGAGACAAATTTCTGACCAGAACACCAACAGCTCAGGATCTAAGATTAACAATAGATGGGACCTCATGAAACTGAAAGGCTTCTATAAGGCAAAATAAACTGTAAATAGAACATAACTGCAGCCTACATTTTGGGAGAAGATCTTTAACAATCCTATAAGCCAAATAATCCAATTAAAATGGGGTACAAAGCTAAACAGAGAATACTCAACAGAGAAATATCAAATGGCCAAGAAACACTTAAAGAAATGCTCAACATCTTTAGTCATCTGGGAAACAGAAAACAAAACAATTCTGAAATTCCATCTGATACTCATAAGGATGGCTATGATCAAAAACTCAATGACAGCACATGCTGGAGAGGATGTGGAGTAAGGGGAACATTCCTCTACTGCTTGTTGGAGACCAAACTTGTACAACCACTGTGGAAATCAATATGGCTGTTTCTTTGAAAATTGCACATAGTTCTTCCTCAAGACCCAATTATACCACTCCTTGGCATATACCCAAAAGTTGCTCCACCATACCACAAGGACATTTCCTCAATAATGTTGTAGCAGCTTTATTCTTAATAGCCAGAAACTGGAAACCACCCAGATGTTCCTCAACCGAAGAATGAATAAAGAAATCATGGCACATTTACACAATGGAATACTATTCAGCTATTAAAAACAAGGAAATCATGGTATTTGCAGGCAATGAATGGAACTGGAAAATATAATCCTGAGTGAGGTAATCAAGACCCAGAAAGACACATGTGGTATGGGTTCACCTATAAGTGGATATTAGCCATGTAGTACAGGATAACCATACTACAGTCCATAAATCCAAAGAAGCTAAGTAACAAGGAGGAGCCAAGGGAAGATGTTTGAGTCTCACTCAGAAGGGGAAATAGAATAGATATTGAAAATGGATGAAGAGAGAAAACTGATTAGGAGATGATTTTGGGAGGGAAAGGATGGTGGGGATCAGATGTGGAGAGGGTGGGGTTGAGAGACAAGAGAGTGTTGAAGGACAAGGGAATCCAAGGGAAACCAGATTGTCAATGGGACAAGCTGAATACCTATGGCAGGGTAGGCCCTTGGATTGATATGGGGGTGACTCTAGCTGAGACTTTTAGCACTGGGAGAGATGGAGACTGAAGTGGACACCTTTTAGCCAGGCTGAACTTATCCACTCACAAAAAATTCACCCACCAAACCCTTGACCAAAATATTATTCTACCTACAACATGTGTAAGGATAAAGATGGAACAGAGATTGAAAGACTGTCCAAACAATGAATGGCCCAACCTTAGATCCACCATATGAGAGAGAGACAACCAACCCCTGACACTATTAATGATACTCTGCTATGCTTGCAGATCTATTACTATTCTCTGAGAGATTTCACCCAGCAACGGATAGAAACAAATGCTGGGACCCACAGCCAAACATTCTTGTGGAAGAGTTGGGAGGGAAGGGTAGAGGACCTGGGGGAATAAGAACTCTTTAAGAACACCAACAAAGTCAACTAACCTAGGCTCGTGGGGGTTTACAGAGGCTGATGCATCAACCAAACAGCATGCATGGACTTAACTTAGACCCCATACATATGTTACCAATGAGCACCTTTGTCTTTATGTAGGTTCCCTATCATGTGGAACAGTGGCTTCTCTGACATGGATTCTATCCCCTGCTTTAAGATCATTTCCTTCTAGCTTGGCTGCCTTGTCCAGCCTTAGTAGAAGAGGATACACTCAGTCCTGATACAACTCATGAGCAAAGCTGGGTTTGTACCGTGGAGGGGATGACCTTTTCTGGGGAGAAAGGTAGTGGTGAAATGGGGAAGAGAATGGGAGGAAGGTTGGACCAGGAGGAAAGAAAGGAGGGAGCTTTACAGAAGCTTTTCAGTTTAGAGAGATCTCATTTATTGATTGTTGGTCTTAGAGCCTTTGTTCTGCTCAGGAAGTTGTCTCAAGATCCAGCTATACCATTCCTAGGCATATATCCAAAATATGTTCAAGTAAACAACATGGACATTTGTTCAACCATGTTTGTAGCAGCTTTATTCATAATAGCCAGAACCTAGAAACAACCCAGATGTCCCTCAGTGGAGGAATGGATACAGAACTAGTGGTACATTTACAGAATGGAATATTACTCAGCTTTTAGAAACAAGGAAATCATGAAATTTGCAGACAAATGGTGGGATCTAGAAAAGATCATCCAGGGTGAGGTATTCCAGAAGCAGAAAGACACACATGGTATATACTCACTTATAAGTGGATATTAGACATATAATATAAGATAAAAAAATAAAAATTGTAAAATCTGTACACCCAAGGAAACTAAGCAAGAAGGAGGACTCTGGGTAAGATGCTCAATCTTCAAAGGCAAATAGGAAGGACATTGAAAAGGGAGAAAACAGGGAACAGGACAGGAGCCTACCACAGATTGCCTCTGAAAAAACTCTACCCAGAAGGATATCAAAATAGAGGCTGAGACTCATAGCCAAACTTTGGGCAGAGTGTAGGGAATCTCATGAAATAAGGGGGAGATATAAAGACCTGGAGGGGATAGGAGCTCCACAAGGAGTGCAACAAAACCAAAATATCTGGGCACGGGTCTTTTTTGAGACTGATACTCCAACCAAGGAACATTCATGGAGATAACCTAGAGCCCCTGCTCAGATGTAGCCCATGGCAGCTCAGGATCCAAGTGGGTAACCTAGTAAGGAGAACAGGGACTGTCTCTGACAGTGGCAGGCTCCTTGATCACTTCCCCAGGAAGGGGTAGCAGCCTTGCTAGGCCACAGATGAGGACAGTGCAGCCAGTCCTGATGAGATCTTATAAGCCAGGGTCAGATGGAAGGGGAAGAGGACCTCCCCTATCAGCAGACTTGGAGAGGGACATGGGAGGAACTGAGTGAGAGAGAGTGGGATCGGGAGGGAATGAGGGAGGGGGCTACAGCTGGGATATGAAATGAATAAATTCTAATTAATATAAAAATAAAAATTAAAAAATAAAAATTAATATAAAAAATAAAATTAATATAAAAAACAAAGGAGGGGACTGAGAGCAGGATGTAAAGTGAATAAATACAGAAAAGAAAAAGGGAAAAAATGTGAGTGTGGAGAGGGTAGATACAAGAGGAATTCAGGGAGCAGAGGAGAGGGGAGAATTTGATTAAAATGCATTGCATGAAATTATTGAAAGATTACTTAAACACTTTTTAAAACACTCAGAAAGTTGAGTATGTTATTTTTTTTTCAAAAAACTCCTGACCTACATCTGTCTCCCATATTTCACCACATCAGTCTGCTAAAATAATTGAGTAATTTTGATCTTTTCTTTTTCGAGTTCTGGTTTGTTTTCTATCAGAACTCACTGGATTCTTGGTTATATTTAGGACACGAGTCTGTATTCCTTAGAACATGGTGTGTTTAAATATATTCACTTGCTACTTATTGAGGAAGCTAGACTGAATAATGAAACTCTAGAACTCTATGGAAAAGACTGGCAGCCCTAGACAAATTCTGAGCAGTAAGGCAGAAAAGTTCTTAGTAATTGTGAAGGGAAAAGGGCTAAAGTTGGAAGTAACAGTTACAGCAAACATCATAACTTTTAGGTAATTATGTAATTTTACAGTCTTAAACATTTGGAACATTCAAATCAAAATAATTTTTGTTATAAAAATTCAGTCTCTAAAGGTTCTGCTTCTAATTCTTCAAACTGAACTGTTGCAAAGAGCAATCAACCTAACCTTTCTTCTAGCAACACATCATAGGGAATAAACTTACTCGACCTAAAACATTAAGAAAAATGAAAATATACTTAAAAATAAAAGACAAAATGACATTTATGGCAGAGAACTTTGATCAGCAATACTGAAAATTCGGGACCCAATGAGGTAGATCTGAATGTTCCAGATTATGGTCTTGCATGCTTCTGGACTTCAGTGTGGAGGTGGGCAGCCAAAGGCAGCGGTGGGGTTCTTCTGAAGACGCTGATCTAGAAAGTCAGTAGTAGTCAGAATTATACATTGCTATAGAAAGTGTACTTATAAGATGCATTCCTGTAATTCTGGCAGTTTTATGGTAATAATTTATGAAATAAAGCCACATAATGAATCCTATTAAGAAGCACCCTCAAACCTATTTGTTCTCTGTTGCAGACACCGGGAAGGTATATGTGGAACTCAAAGTTAATTTTCTTCTTTTGAACTTCCTGCTCTTTTACTCTCTGCTTTACTCCCTTTAGGCAGACTCTTCTCCTGAACCAGAGTAGGTTGTGGCTCAGCAAATCCTAATGATTTTCCTGACTGTGACCTTGCACATAGCTGGGTTATAGTGTGTGCAGTTGTAATTTTCTTATGTGAGTTCTGGGGATTTTAACTCATGCTTCATAATTCTGCTACTGGTGCTACTACCCAAAAACTATCTCTCCAGTTCTTCCCTATTTCCCCTTTCCTTCCTTCCTTCCTTCCTTCCTTCCTTCCTTCCTTCCTTCCTTCCTTCCTTCCTTCCTTCCTTCCTTCCTTCTTTCCTTCTTCCTTTTTAGACCGGCATCAAATGGCTAAGAATGACAATGACCTTATAATATTCCCCATCTCCAATTCTTCAGTGTGCCACCAGGCACGAGTCCAAATTTTACTTCTAATAAAAACTGTCAGCAAAGTATAAGCAGAAGGGAATTTCCCAGGCCTCATGAAAGACTTGAAAAGCTTATGATAAACATAATATTTATTGGTTAAAGAAATATGTTCTTTTTCTGATTTTTTATGTAATTTTTTATTTAATTTTTAATTCTTACATACATTACATCTCAACCTCTACTAATTTCCCCTACCTCCACTTTTCCAAGTCTTCCACCCTCCTCCATGTCCCTTAGAAAAATTTCGGGCCTCCCAAAGTTGTCAACCAATCTTGACATAATAAATTCAATATGACTGTGCATAAACCCTCATATTATGGCTGGGTGAGGCAACATGTTAGGAGGAAAAGGGTTCCAAGTGCCGGCGGGAGAGTCAGAGATGGTCCCCTTTCCTGCTGTTAGGTAGTATCAGTGAAAGACACCACACCTACTTTAACCACGTCTGTTCCTTATTGATCCAGGGCATCCTGGCTGGTACAGTCAGGAAATAAGAAGGGTCTAGAGAAGAAAGGAAGGTTAAAGCTGACTGACTTCAGCAGTGACATGATTATTGACACTGAAGATCGGATGACCAAACTACCAACACTGATATTCAGATTAATTAATTCATCAAGGTTTGTCACAGATCAGAAAGCTCAACCTTGTAAGAAAAAAAAAGGTCTATTTGTTGTAAATTACCTATGTATTTAATATAAAGCCTGTAAGAATCCTATCAGATTTTTTTTTTTGGTGGAACTAAGAAAATTCTAAAACTCACCGGGAGGTAAAAATCCAAAGAATCTTGAAAAGATCAGACAAATATGACCTGTTCTTGAATCAAATGATATAAATAATGCATAAAACAAGTCTAGCATGTTCAATCTAGTACAAACTTGTGTTTAATTTTTTTTTTCATTCTAATCTGCTATCCATTTTTTATTCTCTTTTAAAAGTTCTCTAGTGGATGCTGTTTGAACTACATCCAGAAAACATAATCATTGTTAGTGAGAGATATACTCAATTTATTGCACTTTGGCTGACACTATCAGTGCCTAACAAATGAGAAAGTTATTGACATTATTGATGCTTCTCTTACTGCATTTTTCTCATGTTTTATTATTTTCTGTCACCATTCTTAGTACATTTTTTTTTCTTTGTGGGATTTAACTTTTACAGGCTACTGAAAATTCTGATTGTCAAATACAAGAATTGCCTTTAATTCTACACCATTCAATTTCTGACAAAAAGCACAAATTTAATATTTATTCTCTGGGATCTTATCATATCTTTATTATTGGCTTAAGTTGCGAGGTTGTAAAAAGGGTGCATAATGGATATGATTTAGTGACTTAAAGGATATTGCATGCAAATACTTTTTAAAATACCACCAAAGAACAGAGACATCTGGGATTAATAAGACCTGTTTCAAATTCAGCATGGGTCATCTGCTATATATATGACCTTGGAAAAAAGCCTCTTAGGCTTTCCTTAAGCTAAGGAAAATTAGGTAGTTATCCATACTTAAAATGACTATGAATATTAAAGAAAATTTGCAATAAGATGTAAAGACATGACTAGCATATTGTTCAGAGTTAGCTAATGACAATATATCAATAGTTATCTTAGGACAGTGACTGTTTATATTGAGAGCATATTTACTTTGGTATTCTATAATATTTTCTTAAGTAGATTTTTTAATGTGTTAAAATGGTTTTATTTTATTTGGGTACCTGATGTAAAAAAAAAAAAGAGTAGGGTGAGAATCTACGGTTATCCTGTGATGTAGAAATTGTGAGTTTGGAGGCTGTCTCT
Source organism: Psammomys obesus (assembly GCF_907164565.1). Classification (NCBI taxonomy): domain Eukaryota; kingdom Metazoa; phylum Chordata; class Mammalia; order Rodentia; family Muridae; genus Psammomys; species Psammomys obesus. The sequence goes on along the minus strand of NW_026596089.1, from coordinate 493,562 downwards.
GGTAGGTTCCTGTCCTGTTCCCTGTCTTCTGTTTCTGATGTCTATAGTGTTTGTCCTTCTAAGTGAGGATTAAGCATCTTCCCTAGGATCTTCCAAGTTGTTTAGTTTCATTAGAAGTTTAGATTTTAGTATGATTATCCTATTATGTGGCTAATATCAACTTATAAGTGAGTATATACGATATGTGTCTTTCTGCTTCTGCTTCTGGGTTACCTCATTCAAGATAATTTTTTTTCTAGTTCCCACCATTTACCTGCAAATTTCATGATTTCCTTGTTTTTAAAAGCTGAGTAGTAGTTCATTGTGTAAATGTATCACAATTTCTGTATCCATTCTTCCACTGAGGGACATCTAGGTTGTTTCCAGCTTCTGGCTATTATGAATAGAGCTGCTACAAACATGGTTGAACAAGTGTCCTTTTTGTATAGTTGAGCATATTTTAGATATATTCCCAGGAGTGGTATAGCTGAATTTTGCGGTAGCACTATTCCTAATTTTCTGATAAAGAGCCAATTGATTTCCAAAATGGTTATAAAAGTTTACATTCCCACCAGCAATGGAGTAGGGTTTTCCTTTCTCCACATCATCTCCAGCATGTGTCATTACTTGAGTTTTTGATCTTAGCCATTCTGATGGGTGTAAGGTGAAATCTCAGTGTTTGTTTTGATTTGCATCTCCCTGATGAGGTTGAGCATTTCTTTAAGTGTTTCTCTGCCATTCGATATTCCTCTTTTGAGAATAAGCAGAGGCTGAGATTCATAGCCAAACTTTGGACAGAGTATGAGAATCTTATGAAAGAAGGGGGAGACAGAAAGACATGGAGGGGACAGTAGCTCCAAAAAGAAACCAACAGAGCCATACAAATTGAGCCCTGAACAGAATGAAATCCCAACCAAGACAATGCATGGAGAGGACCTAAAATGCAGGCTCAGATGTAGCACATAGACTCAGTATCCAAGTGTGGTCCCTAGGAAGGGTAGCAGGGGCTTTCTCTGGCATAAACTCAATAGCAAGCTCTCTGATCACCTCCTCTCTGGGGGATTGCAGCCTTGCTGGTCCACAGAGGATGACAATGAAACCAGTCCTGGTGAGATCTGATAGACTAAGGTCTAACTAGAAAGGGAGGAGGACCTCCCCTATCAGTGGACTAGGGGAGAGCTGTAGCGGGTAAAGAGGTAGGGAGAGTGGGTTTAGGAGTAGATGAGGGAGTGGGAGAGGGCCACAGCCAGGGAACAAATTGAATAAATTGTAATAGATGATAATTAAAAATTTTAACAAAACAAAAAAGAAATTGTGGTCAATGTTTTCTGAAATGATACACACTCTTGAGGCAGTAAAAGCCATAGTTAAAGAAAAATTGGCATTTGTTAATGACTCTGCATGGTGATATCATAGAACAAGAGAATATTGTTAAGTATCTTCAGTCCTACCTGAGTTATGAAGGCAAATATGTCTCGTGCTTATTCACTGAGCTTGATTCTCTGATTGCTTCTCAGCATGATGGGAATTAATTTCAAAAGTGATAAACATTGCGTACAGAAGATATTTATTTTAATGTGAAGCAGAGATAGCTATGTGAAGTGAACTAATTACAAATGTATTCATTTGAATTAGTGTTGCTTCACCAAAACTCAGTTAGGCTTTCTGAAATCATTAAATGTGAATAAAGAATTGATCTTAATTCTCAATGTGGAAAGAGAATGAAACAGATAAATTCTGGCTTAGTCTGTTTATGCATTTCCCCCTCCCCAGAAAACTTAATTTATTGTAAAAATAAAATATAATATTTAACAATTAAATGCATTAATGTGCTATTATTTTACTGATCAATTTCTTGAATCTCAGTCTAGCATAGAAATGAAATAATATAAAATTTGCTTAAAGAAACACCTTGTATACCGTATTTTAAAGTCTTAATGTGGTATATAAGCTTGATGAATGTACCACCATAACATTAAACTAAATTTCATATGATATATGCTTACAGAGTGTATGTAGTTGAATTTCTCTTCTTTATCAAATCTGTCCCAAATTCAAAATTACTTCCACAAATCATAACAGTTATGGAATTCAGAAGAGCTTTTTTTCATGCATTTTGCATTAAAAGAATAAAAATTGGAATCTTAGTGACAACTTATTATATTTTGAAAAATTAATTATGTTTTGCTGCCTTGCTAGTGCTATATATTTTTCTGAACAGTAATGGAATTAAATATTAAGCCATTCTTCTGTTTCATATGTATTGTTTTGCTTTTGAATTGCTATCTCATTAACATTAATAAATTTATTTTATCCAAGGAGGTACATTGTACATTGATTCTTGAAAATGCATTTGGTGGCTATTCTATGTACATGCTATTCTTCTCCGAAATTGAAATATTTCTCTACTGAAATTCAATTTCTTTTCAAAGCAGGTCGTCTCAAACACAATTTTTGCCTTTGCTTGAGAGCCAGAGTCAGCCAAGTGCAGTCTGAAATCACCTTTCATGATGCCACGAAGACAAAAAGGGTTTTCACATTAAGTGGTTAAAAAAAAAAGTCAAAAGGAATAATACTTTATGAAAATGAATTTAATTCACAACAGAAAAACACATGAAATTCATGTATTTGTGCCTATAAATAAATTTGAATTGAAAATTATTTTTTGAATAATGAAAAGGAATAGGTACAACCAAAGTAATAGGCTTTTGTTTTGTTTCTGAAGTAGAAAAGTTAAAATAGTTAAGATCTGGTTCATATAGAAAAGTCCTTGTTGACATTTGTGTCATAGAAATGAACCTCAGTATTTATATATAACTGCATTTGTGTCAGTTATTCTTAAACCATGTAAATATTTGAAGAGAATAAGTATTCCAAAAATAGAGATGGGATTACACTTTTCTTGAATTGTTTCTTTGATGATTTCATATATACGTAAGTGGAATACTGATTACTCTAAACCTCCATCTCCTCTCATCTCTAATCTTCCTCCTTGCTCTATCAATATGTTAGTTCTCCTGTGCTTAAGGAGAATAATCCACATGATTGTGGATTTGGGAGTACAACTTAGAGGCTCTGTGCACACCAATGGGAAAATAAACCAAACACAACTACTGCCTCTTCCCCAGAATCCATCAGTAGGGAGTGGTAGGAACTTGGAACCCTTTCTTTAATCCATGATTCTCTATTGCTGGGGTTGGTGGGCACAACCTTGAACAGGACCTTTGCATCCATCAAAGCTCCTGTAAGGTCATGATTGCAGTGATTCTACAGTCCCCATAAGTCATCATCTCATAGACCTTGTCATTATCTTCTAGCTCTTCTGTTCTTTCTGCTCTCTTTCAATGATCCTGAGCCTTAAAGGCGGTGTCATAAATTTTGTCTGGACCAAATACCCAAGCATCACTTATTCTTATCCTTTTTTAAAAAATTCATTTATTTATTTTTTCAATATTTATTTATTTATTTATTTATTTATTTATTTATTTATTTATTTATTCTTTATTAATTACACTTTATTCACTTTGTATCCCCCCCCTGAGGTTCCCTCTCTCCTCCCATCCCAATCCCTTCCTTCCTCCACCCTCTGCATGCATGCCCCTCCCCAAGTCCACTGATAGGGGAGGACCTCTTTTCCTTCCTTCTGATCCTAGTCAATTAGGTCTCATCAGAAGTGGCTGAGTTATCAGTGCCTGGTAATGCTGCTTCCCCCTCAGGGGGAGGTAATTAAAGAGCAGGCCAATCAGTTCATGTCAGAGACAGTCCCTGTTCCTATTACAATGGAACCCACTTGGATACTGAACTGCCATGGGCTACATCTGTGCAGGGGTCTTAGGGTATCTCCATGCATAGTCTTTGGTTGGAATCAGAGTCTGCATTAACATACATTCCTTACAAAGAAAAGCAGCATTTATGTTTGGATTTAAATATAGTTAGAAGGCAGCACAATGGTGTGACAATGTAGCTAAACAAAAATAGTAAGTTTGGTACAAAGCCTAAAATGTCAGCATGGCTTTCTGGCCAAGCTGACCATACCAGATATGAAATAATTTTTGTGAATCAGGTTTCAAATGCCTTCAGAGAGCAGGTAATACTCCCAGAAAAGCACAGAAGTTGTGGTGGTATTGTTCAGATTGTGCATGTGGGAATATTGTAGAATTTATGGTTCAGGGTTGGAGAATATCATTGATAACTTTTCTTCATTGAGCGCCTATATAATCCCTCATAGCACTCAGAAACCTAGTCATCAGAGGACCTTCCAGAGTAATTTCTCTATACAGTATGAGTTGTATATTGTATCTTCAACAATAGAATCCTACTAATTAGTTCTGGTAGGCAACCAATAAGGGTAACCAGAGTATGTATAGTGTTAGAGAATTCTGGGCCCCTCTCTGACCAACAATTCACAAAGACATATCTCATATGAGGTTCTGTGGATTGTACTTGGTAAAGCTTTACTTTAAACACCAACATTGTCCAGACATCATCATGGAGAATCTATTTTTTGTAACTCTTTCTTTCTTTCTTTCTTTCTTTCTTTCTTTCTTTCTTTCTTTCTTTCTTTC